>NW_009197197.1:0-12299 GCF_000690835.1 Fulmarus glacialis
TGTAGATGCACTTGAGCTGGGCTACCGACAAGTCTTTAGAATGCCGACTTCTTTCTTAAAGATTTCTGCTCCATCAATTATGAACATAAGAAATGCCATCCTCTGTCAGAACCCTGGCTAAATGAACTACTGCTCTATCTCCAATAATGACAAAAGGAAGTGCTGTACAAGAGCAGCATGCAAAGCTGACTCCTTTCTGTAATCTGTCCCCCTTAGGCTCCTTGCAGCCCAGTTGCATCATTCAGGACATGAGAGGATGCATCCTTGCTCAGCCCTTCTAATAGCAGTTTACAGATCTGCCTTCCATGAATTTGTATAACCCCTTTTTCAACCTGTTGGTACTGCCTTTTGCCATGACATCCTAAGGAAACAAATTTTGCAAGTTGGCTACTCTTCTCCGTTTTATACCCACCCCCTGCTGATTTCATAGAGTGCCTCCTTTCCTCTCGCAGCCATTCAACATATCCCACAACTTTATGTTTCACTTATCCTTCATTCGTTTGGAAGCCTCAGCCACAGCCCCCCTGCGCCTTTTCTTCCTCAGCCTCAAGAGACTCAGCCCATCTCCCCTCTCCCCACACAGCAATTGTCCCATGCTCCCGAGGATTTTAGCTGACTTCCTCCCTCCTTAGTCTCTACCTCCCCAACGTCTGAGAGGTTGCCATCAGGACTGCACACAGTGCTCCAGTGTCCCACTGGCACCTGCCACCTTGTTCTCAGTGCCCATCCCCCTGGTGCTCAAATGCATACCAAGTCCAGCAGTGCAGACAACCACCTGCAAGAACACCAAGGTTTTTCCCAAATTGGGCCTGCTGATGCCAAGTCTGGCACTGAGGAGGCATCCACTAGATTAGCTTTCCTCCAGATAAAAAAAACTTGTACTTCCCATATCGGGGCTCCCCAGCACCTATTTGCTCACACGCTCTGTTTCATGCTGCTCCTTGCCATCGATAGAGCATCCAGAGTACCAATGTTAGCAAGCTTTCATTGACAGACTGGGAGATTTCACTCTGCCTTACCTTCTCATCGACATCAACTAAAATCAGTGCTAGCACCTATCTTTGGTGCACACTACTGACCCTTCTCCATCCTGCAATGTGACCTTGTGCTTCCCAGCCTTCAAGTCACGAGAGAATCTCTCCTCCACTGTCGGATCTCCTTCCTTTCTTTCACAGCCTTTGGGAAGGAGTCTTCTCCTTCCCAAGAAGCCAGGGGCTTCTTGAAAACCCTCTGGGATCCCCTTCAGTCAGGTGCTGAAGGACATCTCCACAAACTCCAGTCTGCTAGTGCAGCAAAACTTTACATTACAGACACTGTATTGACTGTTCCCTACTAGAATGCATTTAATCAATGTGCTCAATATACTCATGAACTCCAACACTGGAGATGAATCTGGCAAGGAACATGAAGAGCAACAAGAAAAGCAGTAAAAGGAAGACCAGGAAAAATGTGGGTCCACCTATTGAATGGTGCTGAGAAAGTGGTCACAGGAAAAATGGAAAAGGCTGAGGTACTCAATGCCTTCTATGCCGTTTTTTGGTAAGATTTGCCATTGGGAATACCAGATGTCACCTGAGATCAGAGGGGAAGTCTGGAACAAGGGAGACTTAGAGTGGAGAAGGATCAGGTTAGGAAACATTAAACAAACTGGATATACCTAAGTCTATGAGACCTGATGGGATGCACCCACGAGTGCTGAGGGAGCTGGCCAATGTCACTCCAAGGCCACTCTTGATTATCTTTGCAACACCATAGCAATCAGAGGAGGTTCCTGACAACTGGGAGAAAGCAAATGTCACTCCTGTCTTCAAGAAGGAGGATCTGTGGAACTACACACCAGAGAGACTCATCTCATTCCCTGGGATGCTGACAGAGCAACTAATCCTGGAAACCATTTCCAAACATATGGAGGACAAAAAGCTTTTCTCAGGAAGAAAAGCTCAGGGAAAGGAGGAGAAAGAGGGGACATTTGTGGTGATAGACTTTGTCTTCCCAAGCAAGTGTTAGGTGGCTGAGGCTCTGCATGCCAGGAAGCGGCTGGACATCTGCCTGCTGATAGGAAGTAGCAAATGAATTCCCTACTTTGCTTTGCTTGCATGCACAGCTTTTGCTTTCCCTATTAAACTATCACTAAATTGATTGACTTGTCTTTTTGCCTTCCTTCTATTTTCTCCCCATTCCCCAAGAGACAGGGGTGAGCGAGAGACTGGGTGGGTATTTGGCTGCTGGCCAGGGTCAACCCACCACAAAGGCAAATGCAGTTTTGGAAGGAAGTGATGCCAGAACTTTCCTTTCGTTTTTCCCTCACATGCTTCCCCTCCCAGCAGACTCATCTCTTCTTTTGAAAGGGTTTTGGAAAGAAGTGATGGAAAGAACTTTCTTTTGGAAAGAACTTTCCTTTCGTTTTTCCCTCACATGCTTCCCCTCCCACCAGACTCATCTCTTCTTTTGAAAGGTTCAGTGGAGCAGGAAAGGTAGAGGAAGCTGCATTTCAAAGAAGTCGTAAGTATTTTCATGGTCAAGAAGTTTTAGAAGTTAGAATAAATCAAAGCTCCAGCTAACCAAGAGAGCAAACACATTTTAGACAGAACAGGAAATAATTACAAATAGAGTAACTGGATGGTAGCCAGGAAAAACAAGCAAAAAGTATGTATGACAGGCATTCCAAAAGACAGGAATGTTAAAGAACTGCAAGTGAGTCAAAAGGAATAGATTTGAAAACGTTTACAGAAGCCTATGACTTAAACTACAGATTTTTTTAGATCGGAATTTTAAATGGCATTTTAATCTAACTTTAGGTCAATTCTCAGAATAAATTTTTCTCAATTATAAATAATGAATTCCTTGAAAGTACCATATAAAAAGGGCAAGCAGAAGGGGAAAAAAAAAAAAATCTATTTTTTATTTTATAGCTAGTGTCTAGGTGCACATATGTACAAATATTTGTGGAAAAACTGCAAGATTATCAGCATTGAGTTGGTCTATACGCCACAGAAAAATAATGAAACACTGAAACATCTTACTCTCAATACAACGGGAGAGACAAGGAAAGTGCACAAGCCACCCTTACAGAACAAAATGTTGGAACTGTTGTTCCTAGCTGCTGAGCCATGCATTGCTTGAAATACAGAAAGATCTTTTTTCTCCCTTCAAAGATGTGTCATGCTGTTTGGGATTTCAATGATAAAGGTATCACGCAAGATGAAACTGACAAAGATGATGCAAAAAAGGGACAGAGCTTAGAAATACACATTATATTCCTTGCTTATATAATATATCAAATAACAGTGAATTTCTAAGAGACAAATATTCATTGGTAACATACATCCAAAGAGTAAAAAAATGTACAAGTTACAGAGAATTGTGTCCACTGTCAATAGAAATTGCTGTACATCCTTCCCTTTCTAAAGGGATACCTAGGTAGACCTTTTAGGAGATATTCAGATAAGGTAAAGCAAAATAAGAAAGTTAAATAAGAACCACTTAACTTACCTGAGAATGTAAAACAGACAGAAGTCGGTAGTATTCTTTAAGTTCCTGATGTAAGGCTGCACAAAAACTCTGTAAGAGAAAGAGGAGAAAAAAGAAAAAAAAAAAGAAAAAAAATCAGGAAAAATCTTTTTTGTTTAATCTAGAATAATTTTTATCCTATCACCATGCTGTGAAGGTAGTTAGAAATCTCCTAAAAGGAATCAAGCTACAAGTTTCAGCACAAAAGGCAACTCTTAGAAAACTGGCCAATGTATAAGAGCTTCCCCAAGAGATGCACAGACCTTTTCCAAGAATATATACACGTTGTCAAGTGACTTTCTGTTTCTTGCTGCCTTAATTCTAGCAACCAATTAAACTATGACAAGCATAACTCTCCAAATAGATTATATCATCTCAATAAATACATTAATAACTACCATAGGGATTTGCAAATTATAACATGACCCAGAAGAAATTTTCTTTAATAATTATGTAAAATACAGTATGTAGTAAAGTAATAAAGTTTCAATTTCAGGAACGCCTCTAGTAACAGAACACAGAAGTTAGGCAACCATCATTGTATTTACAGTGTAGACTATATGACATGAACAACAAAACACAATACTTATAAAAGAATACTCCCAGTAAGTGCTGCTGGATCTAATACTCTAATTTTTTGGCCTTTTATCAACTGACAGTCGTATATGATTCTTCACTTGACATGGAAAAAATGAATAAGTATATCTTAAAAAATCTGTAAAATGTGCAGAATTTAACAGGCCTGAACTAAAGCAAAGATTCCTCTTTGTAAAACAATTCTAAGCACAGCTATTTTGGGTTGTTTAAAAATAAATAAATAAAGGTAGATTTTAAAAACAATTCCTGAAAGAATACTTGTTTAGTAACGGATAGTTTTCCACGGTCTGGGGTCCTGGGGTTTTGCTTTGTTTTTGTAATGTCCTTAACCTACCATACAGACTAAAAAAAATCCTGCAATACATTTTCTAAAACAGATTTAAAAATATGGCTTATTATTTTTGGACTGAGTTGAAAATTTTGGACTTTAAGCACTTTTGGGGGGTTTTAGAAGTTTTTGTTTGGTTGGTTTTTTGAAGAGTACTTCCGTGCACACACACAAATTCTTCAGAACTGATTTCTTAACCAATTCTCAGCTAATTACTTTGATATCTATTTTAATGGAAATTTTTTAAAATAGGAAATTCCCCAGGACTTTCCCCTCAACCCCTTTTAAAATCATCACAGTCAAAGTAATTTGGAAAAAATAAGGAAAATCTCACACAAAAAGAACCCAAGAGCTTAAAGTAAAATATTTTTCACTAGAGTATGTACAAGGGAGAGATCATTACTACAAGCACAAAGAGAAAATAAATCTTCTTTCTGCTAAGATGCCTACCTGCTAAGAGGCTAAGAAGCCTAGGGGAAAAAAAAAAAATCATTAATCTTGTCATTGTATCCTTTATAAGGAAAGAGGGTTCCTTTCTTCAACTCAACATTATAAATTGGAAAGAAATTTGAAATTAATTTTATTCCAGAGGATACTGAAGGGCAAAAAGAAATCCCCTTATGTGTAACCCCACTTTTCATTTCTTCTCACTTGCTTCTTCAGTACATTTTTGAACGTATTAAAGTAGCATTTGCCAAGATAGACGGCAGAGTAGAGCCTCCAAGAAAACATTCAAAGGCACTACACATCTACTTAAAAAGTGAGAACAGTAATCACTGACTTAAGTAGCCAAAAGGATTTAGGAGCTATCAACTTTTCAGAGAAGCTTTAGAAGTTAAAATTTACATCCAGTGCCAATTCCTGCATTACAAACTATAGATTTTTTCTCAAACTGTTACGGAAAACTGGACATTATCCTAGAATTCTGATTTGGTCTACAGCAAAAGAGAATTCAGGAAGGAAACAGAATGCGTGTTCAAGAGAAAAATATTAAAATGCCTACTACCTCAACTGGTTCTAAATGGGCAAAATGTCAAAGTATAAAGCAAGTTATATTTCATTGCTAATTATTCTTTTTGCTTTCTATGGACAAAGTAGAACTTAGATACTAAGCAGCAAAGGTAGAAGAATATAATGTTAAAGTACAGTATATTGTTATATCTCTACTCCTAATAATCGTCAATACCTGACATTTTGCATGGTAAAAACAGTCACCAGAATCATATAAAAGAGGTGACAGACATCTTATCCTACATGCAGTTTAAACAAGGGTTTACGCAAGCATTCTTTTAAAACATTAAGCAAAAGATGCTTTAGAATGCACGATATATTCTTATGCTAAATTCTTAATGCACAGCGTGCAGCACCTGAAATTGTCAGCTATAAGAGCCATGAAGAGCAATGGTACATACTCTTTTTGCCCAGATACTGACAGCAGGAGTAGAATATATATTTTTATTTGTACACTTATGTCCTAGAAATATATATAAGTGCTTGCGTCAAGCAAAATTAACAGCATTAGAGCTGTGCAGATTCAGCTAACTAACTGCACAGCCTTTTGCACAGGATCTGAAACCTGCATATGGTAGCTAAGATATTGCACATTTAAGTTCACTGAAGAATTAAAGCTCTCCCCTTGCTGTAAACTTGAAGATTCAAGCCAGAGACAGTACAAATAAGCATAAGCAGGAAACTGCTAGATAAAGAATAAGAAACTTCACCCAGATATAAGAGGGAGAGTCTGAAGAAAATGCATATACAATAGCACTACCATATAAAACATGGAAATCAGCATTGGATCACTAGAAATATGTAACTAAAAGGGTTACTAGGAATAAGAGACAGAAGGGAACAGAATAAAACATTAGAAAAGTAGGAAGCACTACAGTGTCTCTACTGACCTCTTAAGAAAAATTAGATTGAAGGGAGAAGCACTTCAATTTCTTGGCAGATTAGGTAGGATGTTATGGCTAGAGGCAAGGATAACATTTCTGTCGACTCAGAAGGGATAATATCCAGTTTTACAGAGGGAGCAAGTGAGAGGAAACGGGAATGCCTTAGCAGTAAATGTGGTTTTGGGTATTACAGCAGCTGTGAAGTTACTGCAGACTACAAATCATGATGATGAAACCTATAAAAACAAAAATTAACACTCTTTTGATGCTGTATTCAAAAGAAAGGCAGAAGATAATGGGGTATTTGCATTTTATGTAAGTTAGTGCAGTATTAACACAAACATCAACATTAGCCAACACGAATGTCTCCTGCATAGGTCACCCTAACAACTGAATTGGTGATTAGTTAGCTCAGGGATGCCACCATCCCATTTAAGCAATGTTTTTGTTTATAAACATGCATAAGTACTTAAAACAAATGTGAATTTTTAAAAAAGGAGATTAAGAAAACGATTCTATGCATGAGACTTTCCACTTACAAATGACAGGGGCGACTCCTTCTTAGGACCAGCAAGAGCAAATGCCTTTCCCTTGCCTTCAGACTATGACCCATACCAAAAGTGGCAGTCCATAAAAGGAGTAAAATCAAAGGACAAAAGATCCCAAAAGATCCAGGCTCCAAAGTTTATGATTCATTCTAGTACTGCATTTTGCTCGGTAGTTTCTGAGGGAAACAAGATCAAAATATTGTAGCAAAATCAATTTTTTAGCTGACCTACCTGTCCCACAAGTCCAAACGCACGATCCAAGCTCCTCTGGTCTGTGTATTTTCTTATTTTATTATGTAGCCATCCCAACTCCGCAAGTCTGCTTGTAGTATCTCTAAGAGATTTGGACAAGCTCACCTATAAAGTTAACAGAAACAGTAACTTGCAATTTTAAATCAAATCTACCATGCCAGTACTTGCTTCTCCACGAAAGCCCCTCTTTCTCATAAAACAAGCCAGTTCAGGAAAAAATCATTTTACATTCTACAGCAGAGATAGTGCCAAAAAAGGAGACAACCATGTAATTAGCATTAAATTTATACACAAAAGCATTGAAAAGGCATCCGCATCAAACTGCTGGCAACTTTGTGACCTTCCCTTTTGGAAATCTTAATGTGAGAGTATTCATACACTCTTTTTACATTAGGCAATTATGGCAGTAACAAAAAGGTCTTCAGAAAAGAAGAAATCTGAAATTTTATGATGTAGAATCACACTTCACCTTATCCTGATAATCAGCAAGACTGAAAATATTGGAGCTCAACAAGAGGAGTCAATGACTGAAACTAATGAAGAAACCTAGAGAACATAATTAGTTACTACTACATGTGAAACAAACCTTTAATAGAAGACAAATGACCCAATACCAAGTTTAAGTCCGATCTACCAGTAACAGCTTTTATAAGCTATTGAATCATGTGCCCCTCTGAGCTCTTCTAATCTGTTTCTACTTTTCTTATACCAGGTACCTCACATGCCAGGTATCTCCCTTCACCCTGCAAGCCTGCCCTAGTCCCAATACCCTATTTTACTACTACTACTACTACTTTCATCTGAGTCAGCACATTTCTTCCTTTAAATTACCAACACATAAGACACTGTTCCTCTTGTTCCTACTTGAGTTTTGCTTCTACCACATTTTGTCACATTACCCAAGAACACCATCATCCAGTTTTCAAAATTTTATTGGATAAAAAAACCCAAACAATATGACTGATCCATTAGGCCAAGAGGCAGAGACTGACTTTTGCCCACAGCGATTGGCCCTATCCCACCTCTACAGACACTTTCAACTTGGAGAGCCAGCTGGAACAGTCCAAACCAAAGCAAGGAAGTGCACTAACAAGCTGAACGGATTGCTAAAGAACTAGAGATCGAGCTCACTCCTTAAGCCTTTTAGTTAGCAGTTGTCCTGGTTTCGGCTGGGATGGAGTTGATTTTCTTCCTATTAACTGGTATAGTGCTGTGTTTTGGATGTAGTATGAGAATAGTGTTGATAACACACTGATGTTTTAGTTGTTGCTAAGTAATGTTTATGCTAGTCAAGGACTTTTCATCTTCCCGTGCCCTGCCAGGAGCGCGGGGGGCTGGGAGGGAGTGTGGCCGGGACGGCTGGCCCAGCTGGCCAATGGGCTATTCCATACCATATGATGTCATGCTCAGCATATAAGGCTGGGTGAAGAAGAAGGAGGAGGGGGATGGTCGGAGTGATGGCTTTTGTCTTCCCAAGTCACCGTTACGCGTGATGGAGCCCTGCTTTCCTGGGGATGGCTGAACACCTGCTGCCGATGGGAAGGAGTGAATGAATTCCTTGTTGTGCCTTGCTTGCGCATGCGGCTTTTGCTTTCCCTATTAAACTGTCTTTATCTCAACCCATGAGTTTTCTCACTTTTACCCTTCCAATTCTCTCCCCCATCCCACCCAGGGGGAGTGAGCGAGCGGCTGTGTGGTGCTCAGTGGCCAGCTGGGGTTAAACCACGACACAGTAGAGGCTTTCTCTAAGATAAAAATCAGCTACAAGAGCGTGTTAGCCACAGCAACGTGGGCTTGAACCAGGCAGCAGCACTTGGTTGTAAGACCAGAGTTCAGTCCCTGGCCTTCTTTGCTTAGATATACACAGACAGCTTTAACTTCTTGAACAACTTCTATAGGATAAATTCTAGCCTAAACAAGCATTACTGGACACAGTTAGAAACTCTGCCCACAGCTAAAACCAAAGAGATGACATAAGAACTATTTAGAATTCTACAACTACAGAGTGTGTGGCAAGCATTAAGTACAATACACATCCACTGGAATCAAATGAGGAACAAGAAAATTGGCTTAGTGTTATTACATTTGTATCTCTTAGATCAAATCAGAGGCTGCTAGCTTATACAGTGCTGAATGTCACCAACAGACCTAATATTAACGTTGACATTAGAAAACACTCAGGCAAGAATAACAGCTTGGAAAGTGTGTTTCTTTCTGGAAAAAACAGACTGTGTACAACGACATTTTCCTTGGGCAGCTGAGGGAGAACTACATGCTTTGACTACTTTTTTGCCTAACATGCAGTCAACACAGCTAGAGAAGGTATGATCTTGGTCCTCCTTGTTCATCAGAAAAAGCTCCAGCTGCAGCTCTAGTCATTCAAATAATTTCATCTTCACTGGGTCCGGTAGCTCAGTACAAGTGCCAATAAGGAAGAAGGATGGAAGACAACTGACTTCACAAAAATAACTGAAGACACGAAGTTCTCAGGAAAAAGCATTATTGACCACAAACCATCTGAATAATCAAACTCCCTGTATTAACAGACTTAGGAGTTAAAACTAAAACAGTTTTTTACCTCAAACTAGCCTGTTTGATATGAGAACTACACAAAAAACTAATGAAACCCATAGTGCCAATTTTGCAATCACTGATTTAAGTTTTCTCCACGTTCCTCTAGAAAAAGCTATTATGCTACCTTTCCTTCGCCCTATATAATCTAACTTATATATGGAACATAATTAACTCAGTGCAGGTGTTGAGGAATTACAGCCTTTGCAGCATCTATAGGTGCAGAAGATGACATCTTTAAGAATCTATTTATTAACAAGATTTAATAAGATTTAAGTTTTCCATTTTTTCCTCCACTAAGCAGCCCTAAATGTCATTATAAAGTTACAGGGGGAACAATTATACATTCTACTTTTTGCTATTATTATGGAGGAGAAAAGGAAACTAGTTCAGTTATAATTAACATTAAGGTAAGTCTACTGTGCTCTTGGCACATGAAATGGCCCAAAATAAATTCCCCACCATTTTAGGACTATGTCATATTGTCATAGTAATAAAGTTCTTAATACAAGTGAAAATCAGAAGCACTGTCGCTCCATTCGAACAAGAACAGGAAAGCCAATTAGCGAGCTGAAACTGAACTGTGATGCAGTACTGTCTAAATACTGAATAAGGAGAAGATACTAAAGCAACTAGTGCCATTTTTTTGTTCTTTGCTCAGCTGACCCAATCTCACCCTTGTGTTTTTTTCCACATTGCAAATATGCTTAACATCTCACCACCTTAAAGCCAGATCTTTTCTCTCTCAGGCTTCTCTCCTGTTCCTCTGCCCCCTATTTGACACCTTCCTTCAAATTCACATCAGCTGGATTTTCTATCAACAACAGGAGTTGAAAACACTCTCTTCAGTTCTATCACCAGTCCTGTCTTGGGTGATCTGCACAATCCCATCTGATCACTTGTAAGTTGTAATCAAGCCCATAATGTCAAGTGGCCAGCATCCACGCCACATCTTAGGCTGTTAAATTTAATCCAAAAATGATGTGGTCAAAAGCCTGTATCTTCTCTACATTCATTCTTATACACTGGGGAGGGAAAATGATGACAAAAATCCTCAAATTAAGCCATAACTTAGGAGTCTTTGTACTGGCTTAATAGTTGGGAGTCTATTCACATCTTGTGAAATGCTACAGGTTTTTTAGGGGACCTAACTTACCCAATCAATCTTAAATTAGTACTGTTGAACCTACTCTGTCGTACTAAAAAAAAAAAAAAAAAGCTGGGGGAGGGAGTAAAGACTTGTGATAATATTTTAATTTTTTTTACATATTTTTCATGGCTATTTTTCCCCTACATACCTCTCTGCTCACACATGAAATACAAGTCACCATACAGTACCTTTCCCTCCACTTTATAGCAATTTTCAGAATTGCACATTTTGATGTTTTTGCCATCTATTCCCTGGAAGACATACAAAACATCTCTTACAAGGTTTGCTTCGGTTATTTCAACAGATCCTAGAAAGAAAAAAGAAAACAAACGAACAAACAAAAAAAACAACAAGTATTTAGATTTGTTGGGACAATCAGTTTTGATTACAACTTCAAAAAGCTATTTAGAAGCCTAGCCAAAAAAAGGAAAGAGAAAGCCTGTGTTTATAACCTGTAAAGAAGTGTTTTAAGTCCTATTAACAACCTGACAGGAAAGCCAAGAATTTCCTTTACCTGCCTCTACCGATACCTGGGATTCTCTCAGAGCAGGTCAGCTTGTATGACAAAGGGCATGTTATATTTTAACCAACACTTCAGCCAGTTCTTAAACTCGTTATGTTTTCTGATTCAATTGCCAGAGCAAGTTCTGAGGCAAGCATCATAACTAAACAGCACCATCTGCTTCTGTAACTTCATTTGAGATATCAAGAATAAAACAATTTCAATGACGACTATCCAGAAATTGCGATACTAGAACATATTTCTCCCAAATTTGACAGCAGTCTTACTCTCATCAGTTTGCCTCCCCAACAATCCACTTTCCCAGAACAAAAACAACAAAAAATAAATTCTATTCTTATTTTGGCAAAAGTAGCCATCACCTCAAGATGCTGTTTAAAACCCAGACTCTCCTCATAATACCAAGATGTGCACAAGAATATCTAGTCCCTTTTAGGAACTCTTAGTGAAATGGTAGAAGATTCAAGTGCACGTTTCTTTAATTGGTAAATAACACAACAGGTATTCCTATCAGCCACACAATGCTCCTGATTATACTGTCTGTGCAAGTGTAGCAACAAGAAAACTCCAATTAACAGAAACCAACCTTAGAAGAAAAAACCACACCTTTTAATTAGTTACAAGAATTTCATAGTCATAGAAATATATCTTCTTGACAATAGCCTTTTATATTCTGAATGCAGCTCTATTTCTACATCAATCAGTGACTACGCTTAAGACAACTGTCAGTCCTTATACCCATCCCACATAAAAATCAAGAGTCACAGCTGCTGGCTGACTGAATGAAACAAGTTTGTATTGCTCTTTACAACAATTAGTACAACAAAAATAAGAGGCAGTGCTAGTTTTTATTTGTTTTTACATGTTTTTCTATATTTACATATATTAAATTTATCATGTATATAAAAATAATATATATTTATAAATA
>NW_009197198.1:0-29945 GCF_000690835.1 Fulmarus glacialis
GAGTTCACACCACGCTTCCCTCTGCAGGAGCATGGTTATCCTCCACTCAGCCACCGATCTACATCACATGAACCCCCCACACACATTGCAACCTCTGCTCCTCAGATGTGGCCAATGGATTCCAAAGCACTAACACTGGAGTAGGGCAGGGGTGAAGAGAGAGCGGTCTGCATGTAATTACATGAACCTAATTGTATTAGAAATAGGGCTGAAGATTGATTATATACAATAAACTTGACAGGTCAAGAAGTTTGGATGAGTTTATATTGTGTATAATATTAAATCTAACATAACTTTCTGTGTTTTTGTTGCTTTTATGTTTTCTGATTTTTAATGCTTGATTTAGCAATCTAGATATTTCAGTTTTGTTTTGCATTTGTTATTAATGAAACCAACAGTAATGACAATATCTAGCCCTCAGACAATTCTCATCCAGAAAAAAGTCCTTTTAAGATGCACTGGGTTTTTTGGTTATTGTTTTGCAGGAGTAAAGATTAAGTAGCAGATACGTGTAAGTCATTGTCCAGAATGTTGTGAACGCTCTTGGACAGTTCACTGATTGTTGCTTTACATTGGAGGCTGTTATATAAAACACAATCAATAAGCTAATGCTATTGTCCTTTTCTAACTGTTCATGTGTGTAACGGTTATTTAACACTGAGGTATACCATAAACATCTGAAATGTCAGAATGTTGCTTGCTATTTAACCTCTTCTGTTACAGGATGATTCTGTGCATAATACAGCACAAGTTTGTTTCCCATGACCAAAAAATGCTTACTTCATAATAACAGAATCAGGAAACAATGACTTTATGCCTGCCCAAAAAGATTAAGAAAAGGATAATATTAGATTGCCAAAACAGCTAAAAATCAAATTCTGCCTGATGATCCTAGTTTTCCTCTGTGACAGAACAACAGACGTTTTGGATAGAAAAGTAACAGTAATTGTCAAGTTATCTTGACATAACTTTCATAAAGGCTCACCTTTTTTCTAACCAAGACAATTTAATTCAGGTTACATCTGGCTGAATAATCAAAGACAAAAATGATCTCATAATCAGCTCAACTCGTAATTGTGGGCAGTCTGATTCACACTGGCACTTCTTTGGGTGGGAATTAGACTAAATGAAATCCAGAGGTCCTTTCCAATCGAAATCATTCTATAGTTCGGTGATCCTATGATACTGAAGCAGTATGCAAGGATTTTGGAAGGTGGGGCTAAAATTAAAAATGTTCTTATGTCAATTCAGTAGGAAGTGCAAATATAATTCACCCTGTCTTACGTCAGAGGAACTGACTGAACAATGTCCTGAAACATTTTTGCCTGTTACTTTGGTGATTCACTGATTAGTAAATATATTGGAGTTACAAAGTATAGTGTAAAAATTTTGTGCTATTGTCAACTCAATTGTTGGAACATTCTGGCTGTCATAGTGCTTTATATCAACAGGATGTGAAAAGTATTTTTAGATTATATATGAGCATGCAGCTTCGTTCTTAGGATCAAAGATTCAGAGGAAAATATGTTAAGAAATGTGACAAAGGAAAACAGCTGTTTGGGAAAAATGCTGTGAAAGCTACTTACATTATAAGCAAAACTAATATACTTTCACATGATTCCATAATATTGAGTGGTTGTTTTTGCATATATACAGTCAAATGATTGTGCAGTCAGAAGTTATATGTTAACATTAGAGAATAATCATATAGCTTATATTTAAAATGTTATAAACATTCAGCTCTAGGATTTTAAAGTTTAACCATATTATTCATGTTCAGTGAAAATTCCTTGATGTATGGAAAAGCATAAAGGGTCATTTAAATTATAAGAAATATGGGGCTTGGATAGTTGGGAGGCATAAACCTAAATCCTTGTACGACATTCATTTCTACTGAATTAAAATGAGGAAGATTCAGATAATTATCTGAATAACAATGAGCGCTGGGTTAAACTGATGTTCCTAAGAAAGTTGAAGAACTATATGAATTGAATTAAAATATGTGGGATGTACTATCTGTTGATATTTAATCTTCTTCTCCTTCCTGGCTTTTGTAAAAGTTATAACTGAATAGATATGCTCAGAGTAATGTTTACCTTTTCCCCTATGTCAGTAGGAAAAAAAACCTTATCCCATTAATCAGATAAATGTTTTTTAGATATTTTATTTTATGCACTCTAAATTACAATTGCAAGAACACTAAAAATTAAATATTATAAACTGCTTAATATCTGAAACATCTGAAGCTGAGATATATAGCAATACACTGCTGCACATATTAACTTATCTGCTTTGCTTATAATGGCTTTCCCCATTTGTACATAATGCACACAATAGCTCTGACTTTTTTGATTTTGTGCTTTTCCTTCCAGGTTTGGATTTATTCTTCATAAGGATGAGCCTGTGCTCCAGAAAATTGATCTAGAAACTATGTCGTACATCAAGACAATTAGTTTAAAGGATTATAATTGCATTCCTCAGTCACTGGCTTATACACATCTTGGAGGATTTTTTTTTATCTGCTGTAAGCCTGATACCACTGGGGCTGTCCTACCACAGCTTATAGTGGATAGCGTTACTGATTCTGTGATTGGATACAATGGCGACGTAACAGGCACACCACATATGTCTCCAGATGGACACTACCTTGTCAGCATTGATGATGCAAAAGGTCTCATGAGGATCCAGTCCATAACAATGAGAGGAGAAATACAGGATGCATTTGACATTCACACTAATTTGCACATATCTGATGTAGCTTTTCAGCCATCTTTCACTGAAGCTCATCAATACAATATCTACTGTAGCTCCAGCACACAAACTGATGTTCTTTTTGTGGAGCTCTCCTCTGGCAAGGTTAAGATGGTGAAGAGTCTGAAGGAGCCTGTCAAGGCAGGCGAATGGCCTTGGAACAGTAAGAACCGTCTTATAAAAGACAGTGGCCTTTTCGGTCAGTATCTCATGACCCCTTCCAAGGAATCTCTGTTTATCCTGGATGGACGGCTCAATAAGTTAAATTGTGAAATCACTGAAGTTGAGAGAGGCAACACAGTAATTTGGGTTGGAGAAGCATAAGGATCTGTGTTAGATATTTACCGAATTAATAGTTTTACAGTACATTGCACTTAAATTACACCATTCTTCAAATTTACACAATTTCAATTTTAAATTTAGACCCTTCTATACCTGTTATTTCTTTGACCTGAACACAATTTGAAACAACTTTCACATAAAAGTTACTAAAACAACGGCTATTTGAAAATGGTACTCATTAATTATCAGCTGAGATTGGGTTGTTTGACTGAAATTACTAAATATTGAAATTGATGATAAATATCATACATTATTTTAAAGGAAGTAGGAAAAAAAAAACAAAAAAGCTTCAGGGAATTTAATATGATACTTTGCATTTGTAAATGGAAGACTTAACTATGATTCAAATTTTGGTTTGGTTTGCTTCAGACACAAAATAAGAGCTGTCATACAACCTTTGACTCCTTAAACTGAAATGTTATGTCTTGTCCTGTCCAGTCCACTGTTTAATCTTTTTGTGCCTTGAAGCGAAAGTCTCACATGAAAGGTAAAGCATAGAAATTGCATAATTTATTCCCACTGTGGCTACAGGATTGCTTGTCACTGAAAAGAAACTTTTAGTATCAAATTTCTAGTCTGAAGTTGTGGAACATACATGGAGAGAAAAAAAGGAGAAATTATATTTGCAGTGTTTTCTGATCACTGCAATTTGAGGAGTTTATTTTTATGGTAAGTCTTAGTTGAGAGGGTTGTTTGCAGAAGCTTAACCTTTTTTTAGAAAAAAATAGATATTAGGTTTTTCAGCTATCACAGGGTTTCATCAGCAAGGAGTTTCAGTTCCACTAAAGAGAAACATTGTACTTATCCTTTCAGAGTAAACCATGTTCTAAAAACCTGGCATCACAAAGCTTCACTTATGTCATTGAGGAAACTGTTATTTAAAAACAAACAAAATGCATTTTAAGAAACTGAAAATGCAAAGAACTGAAGTCTACATCCAGTAGATAACATTTCTACTTATGCATCGTACCATTGATCCATATTTATTAAACCATTTGGTTAGCTCAACAGGTTTTCTATTCCATGCATCCAATTGGATTAGTGCAAAAAACAAACGAACAACAAAAACTTTGTATTTTTTATAGTTTGTTTACTTAGAATTCTAATATGAACAATGCTTAAACATGTAAATGGGAAAAACAAGATTCCCAGAAGTAGAATAACAAGTCAGTAGGATCAGAAAGCCAGCAGTAAACAACTATCCAGACTTAGAGCAATGACTTAAAAGTTTGGGAGTATTTTTATTTTTATTATGTTTTTGCTAAAGAATGCTTATAAGCTCATAAACTGACCTCCATTTACTGAAAACAATCAGAAAAAAATATCTTTTTTTAAACAAAATTTTACTGCAATTTAGATTGTGTAAAATTGCTTAGAAATCTGGAATTTTCTAGCATTGTAATCTGTGTGCATTTAGCATCCTGCCCTGTGTGGTACAGTAGATCTCTCTTTAGCTTGAGCAAACCTCCTGGTAGGTAGATTTAACTAAGATAAGAGTCTGCTTACATTTCTAGCTACTGAATCTTTTCCTTTTTAACAACTTTTCTCCATTGTGAACAAACAAGAATCATGTAAACTGTCTGTTACTCACTTATTTGCAGTAGTCTGTCTCATACATTTTTCTTCTGTAACTTACACTCCGTGAATGTTCTGTATGTAGAAAATGCTTGACAAAAGAAGAATAAACCCCATAAATTTTAAACAGTCCTGACTTTGGTGAATGCTCCAATGTAGCCACACTGAAATGGCATGTAACACAGACTTCTATGTGAAAGCAAGATAGAAGGAAGTTTATCTGCCTTTTATTTTACATATATATATGTGTGTATAAATAATATACAGTGTAGAAAGAAAAGTCTAGAAGCTGTGCAAACATAAGCCCGAACCAAGAAGCATGGCACTCCCATAGCACAGCTAAACAACTCCCTATCCAGTCTGCTCAGCATAGGTGGATTGTACACTTACTTTGCCCTCTCCTTGCCTAACCATTAACATTAAAGATAATAATTGAATCCCATGACAATAGTGAGATTCCCTTGACAATGAAAGCTGTCCTGCATTGTGCATGATCCCTTACAATCTCTATCAAAGTCCATGTACTTTGTCAATTTTGGCAGCGTCTTATTCTTTTGTATTAGCAACATTTGGAATTGAAGAAACTTTAAAACTTGAATAAACTATGTTACTCATATGAAACAGGAGACCAAAATCTCTACTAAAATACTTAACAGATTTGACTATATCAATAATATCACAGAGATTTGTATAGTATAGAAACTGTCCCAATCAGTTTAGAATTCTTGTTTGAAACAAATTTCTCTGTTCACACCCTAAGAATATCTCTGACTCTAGCTAAAGCAGTTTGGTAAAGGACTATTGCCAATTCCTTGTATTTTGTTTAGCTAGTCCAGTGTAATAGCTCAAAGACCGCGGTTTTTTTCTTTCCCATTGTTATGGAACTGAAACAGGTTTCTGGTGTCCAGGATTTGTTTGATCCCATTGAATAAATGAAAAATCAAACACTGTCTTCAGTTTTTCAAATTTCTTTTAGTACAAACCCAGATGTAACAACAGTTGGGTTTGAATCCTGTCTTTCCTGATTGCTCTTGGAAGCAGAGGTAACGAATGCCTTCTCTTAATTTGTGGTAAACACCCATATTTTATTTCACAAGCAGTTACGAACTTTCAAGATTGAGGGTTTTCTTATGGAAATACATTAGAGAAAAGTAGTGGAAGATAATGGAAATGTAATGGAAGAAGCCAAATGTACGTGATGACCAAGTTGCAGCTGCTGAAAGTTTCCACTATGTTCCTGTACGCTAATAAATTTGAGAAGCACATGTGAGGACAAGATGGAGTGCTCTTCACCAGGGATTGTGATGATAGAGCTGCTTTTGCTAAGGTATTAAAAAAATATTATTTATGAGACATGGAGAAAAGGCTCTGTCAGGCTATTTTGAGAGTCACCAAAAGAAAGAAAAAATGGTGCCAAAGTAAAAAAAATGTTACTTTTCCCTTCAGTTTAGCAGTAGACATTTTTAATAGTTTGTGCCCGAAGGTATCTTTTAAACTACTATTCCATGCTGATAAACAGCTAGTTATTTGCTGCACTACTATATGTACATCAATCAATATGGATGAGGGATTAAAAAGAGATTTTTTTGAAACTTTCTCTTTTATAAACTAGTAGAGATTTTTATTTCAAAATATCATCTTGCAATTTTTCACTTTTTGCATGTGGTCCAGAATATCATCATCTGTCTTAATTTATGTACTTTCTGACTGCTTGGTTTATAATATCAAATTGTGAGAGATTGCTAGCTAAGCAACTGCATAAGTAGGTAAACTGAGCTCAGAACAACCCCTTCAGTGCATTTAATTATATTTCCCATAAACAAATTATTTCAAACATCTGGACATATGGTGCCAAAGAGTTCATAAGTCCACAAATAAGATGTCTTTGCAAATACGTAAGAAATATATCTTGTATAAGCATGTCTTTAAAAACTTCAATGGAAAAAATGATGAAACAAGTTTCAAAGAACTCTACGTATTTTTGTAAGTGATATGAATGAGGTTAAAAGTGTCATTTTGAATTTTTATTAAGCCTCCTGCTCACACCATATCATTAAATAAGGCTGACTGTTAAATACAAGTTAAAGGGCATCTGAACATTTAAGACTATCATAGTATTATTTAGATTTTAAATAGTGACTCTTCATCAGCTGTTTCAACTTCTTTCAATTAACAGAATCTTCTGAGCTTGAATATGGTATTCCTTTATGTTATTGAACAGCTGTTTTATTACACCAAGGTAGTGTCTGCATTTCAGTTAGGAATGAAATATTCCCGAATATGGATTACAGAATAGCAGACTTGCAAATTATAAATGTTGTGTTAAGAAAAGTACATAGTTATTACATCATTTTGCTTACTTACCGCAAGGTACTGGCTTTGATTTCAACTGAAAGAGCATCATTGGCTTAATTGGGACATTTGTTTTTACCTAGTGAAAGACCAGTAATAGGAAACGTTGCAGGATATTTTGTGAATAAATTGATAGATCTCAAATAATTCTAAAAAAAAAATACGATTACCAGTCATCTGTACTAATTTTTTCCTCTTTTCATGGTATTTTGAAGTGAACACCAGTAATGCATTTCAAGAGCTTCTGGAAAAATGAATCAATCAGTTGCTACAGGAACATGCCTAGTGAATATTGTAAGAATTCAAAATTGCATTAACTAACATTTTCACTTATTCTCGTTATTCTGCTAATCATTCTTTCAAACAGCCTTAGGGAAAACCAACACAGACGGATAAGCTTTGTAAAATATTTCATAGGTCAACAGATTCCAATTTTGTCTGGTTTAACTTTATTGTGTAAATGTGTGGATTTAAACCAGGCTATGCTATATCCTGGACAAGTGCTCTCACCACTGGATAGGGTACAATAAGGAAGAAACCTTCGCCCACTCTTCCTGCATCTACATTTTAAAAGAAAAGAAAGGCCACATCTTCAAAGACTGTAGATGGCTATCTTCATCTTTCTGAACTCAGATCCAAAACGGTGGGAGGCACCTTCCAGCTGTTCTCAGTAGCAAACTGAAGTCATAGCGAGGTCCTACACCCTGTGTCAGTTCCATAGCTACCTCTAGACCATCCTGTTTATCCTCTGCCTCTCCAAGCTCTAATTCTGAGGTACCCAATGTTTTCCATTGACACAGAGGGCTCCTAGCAATAAGCTCAAGAAAGCCACTTAGCAGCAATACTTAATCCTAAGGTGCTTCTGACTCTAAATTAGTCCTAAGTACTCAAGCAGCATGCATCCAACCAGTAGCAATGTGACCTGCCAGCACCCTGTTTCTGCCAGGTTGTGACCAAATTTCTTGAATTTCTTCTTCACTGAAGGAAATAAACCCAGGATAGAGATTATTATTGGATGAAGAGAAAATAAAAAAAAAGGACACCAAAACCTTCCTTGCTTGCACAAGTAACCAGAAAAATGCTTAAAACAGGGATCAATATGCAAACAATAATTTTGTTTTCTTGAAACATCTTTGCAAAATATCAGACTTTATAGGACTGTTATCACAAACTTATTTTCCACATTTATTTATAAAATCCTCCAAAGCTTTACTAAGTTCTGTGTTAGAACAGTGAACGTTTCCAGCGTAAAGTTATTTATGACTATGCCATTTGTTGTGATATAATTCTTTGCCTTCAATAGTTCTCCTGCTTCTTTGATAGTATTTTGCAGACTGTATGTGTAAACAATTGTCACAACTTTTCACCAGTATTTTTGGTGAAGTTAGACAAATACTTGATCACCATGGTTGTTTTCATATCTGTTACAATTGAAGTTCAGCTTTCTTGAATACACGTGGCCTGACTGAAAGCATTAATCTGAATGAGGGGAAGAGCTGGAACCCCAGTCTCCATTTTTTGCTCGCAGCCCTATGAGAAAAGCTGAGGTAAAGGGGCTTTTTCAGCCTAGAGAGGAGATCTTCAGGGAGACCTAATAGCAGCCTGCTAGTACGTATGGGGACGTTATAAAAAAAATGGAGCTAGATTCTTCACAGGTGTGCATAGCAGGACAAGACACAACAGCATAAATTGAATCAAGAGTTTCAGACTGGATATAAGGAAAAGCTGTGAGGACAGCCAAACATTGGAGCATGTTGCCCAGAGAGGTTGTGCAGACTCTATCCTTGGAGGTTTTCAACACCTGGCTGGATTATGCCTGTCTGGCCTTTAGCTGAACTGGCTTTGAGCAGGGTGTTGGACTAGAGGTCTGCCAAGGTCCCCGTGAACCCAAATTATCTTGTGATTCTATGATTATGACTCGGGGGAGGAAACAATAGCAATCTTAATTTGTTTCAGTTGTTTAAGTTTCTGACTGAGCTTGCACAGCAGGTATTTAAATGTACATGTGCAAATGAAAAACCCAAGTGTTAAGGTTGGGCTGAAATATGGCCTAAGCAAAACTCAAAAAGTAATATGTTTTGTCACTTGAAATCCTTACCTCTGAACATCTCATCTTAAACCAAGGATATTGTCATTTTGAAATCTGGAATACATTTCTTGGCTTCCAGGAAATTCCAAGCTAATAATAGAACTTGCACAGGATATAAAATGTGAAGGGAAGTGCTCCTTTCTAAATATCTGAAGAATAGCTATAGCGGAGGAAAGGGGTACTTGAGAACACCATTGTAGATAAGGTTTCTTAACAGTCTGAGACAGCGTATGTCCAAATGTGACCATACCACTTAAGTGTATCCTTGGTCCAACTCTTCAAGTAACACTGTTCTGGGCATTTCATTGAGACCTAATAGGTACATTTATAATATGGTTCAGTAGTGGAATAAAAGATTTTTTAACTTGCTAATCAATTTAAGATAGAAGAGCTCGTGTCGTATCTAAAGTCATTTCTCCCAAGGAAACACTTTAATGTGGAGAAAGTCCTGTTCACCTCTCATCAGTTTGTATTTTACATTTTGTTTTTCATTTTAAGCAGGTCCTAAAGAAACCTACTGATGACTTTTGGTTTGAGGTTAGCAACAAAAACATATAGGAAGAAAAAAAAATGCATTTAAATATTATTCAGCTGTAATGATCCATAAGTATGAACTAAATTTTCTGTGAGTACATTTGTCAAGATGGGGAAAAGCATAGGCTTAAATCTGCATCTCAAAAATCCCTATTTCAGCCAAATTCAGAAAAAGACAAGATAGAACGTACTAGGTGAGAGAAAGGAAAAAGTCATTCAGAACATGAATATCTACTAATTAGAGAGATGTGAGATGGAGTCCAGCAGTCAAGAACCTTTGCATTTGTACCACACTGACAATGTTTCACTGTGACCGACCACCCCCACAATGGGGGAAGACTCAGAGGAGAAGGCCAAAAATAGTGAGCTCAGGGAAGAATGTAAAGAATGACCACCAATTATTGTAAAGAAAGCTGCACTTTTAGGAGGACTGGAGAGTAACCTTTGTTTTAGATATACAGCTGTACCAGTGAGTCATTAGGTTATATAAACAGCTTTCCCTGAGATAATTAGTGGAGAGTAATGTCTTTCTGAGCTAGCCAGAGCAGCATGGAGGGAGAAAGTGTATATGTGGCTCAACATAACATTAAGTTTAAAAACTGGCCAGCTAATAAAATGAACTTTGAAGAGAGCAATGGGCTTGACCTGGCTTCAACCCTCATATTCCTTCCAGGTGACTGGGCACGCCCAGCACCACTATGGTGAGCGTATAGAGACTGGTAATGGGAATCATGTTTGCATGGTGATTCAATTGCATACTGCAGTAACTATATTGTGCTTGTCTTGTGATTTCAGTATACTGCTGTATCACTCTACTAAATCAAAATCCCATGCAACAACAATTATGTCAAATAAGTAAATTTGATATTAAACTTTAAACCCTCCTTATGTGGACTATCTAAAAGAACCTAGTCAGAGGGTATTGGACTCTGACATTCACCCACTACCACTCCTTTTACATAATATTGGAATGAAAAAAAACCTTTCAGCACTTACAGTACTTCATGGGATCACAATAAGAATGAAATTTGGAAGAAATAGGCAAAATCTTAGTTATGCTGATATTAGGAGTTCTTTCATAGTCAGTGAGCATCCCATTACGCAGAACACAATAAAGGCAACAAAGACAATGTGGTGAGCTATTTCGTTCTTATATTGGGGAAGGAAGAGATTATGATGGATCTGTAATCTAATAGTTAAACTGGTGTCTTGTACCTGCAAGGCAGAGATGTTTACATTCCTTGGCACAGGTAATTGAAATAAACTTCCAGATTGTTTGAGGGGTTTTGTGTTGGGTTTGTTTTTTTTTTTTTTTTTAAATAGTAGCATCAAAAGAAGTCTTCAGAGAAAGTACTAACAAGACTATGTGTTCAGGACACAAATCTATTGACATCAGTTTTATAAAAATTCATAACCAGGAGTTAAAAATATACATATCACTTGAATCTCTCCTATCTGTCATCTCTTAATGGGTTAAATGCCCTGTTTGGTGTGTCACTACTTTAAAAATGGTTTTAAACTGTCTTCAATGAGCCATCTTTCACAAAGTATGACAAATTAAGTTACTGGTAAAAGACTGAAAGATACTGAAATTGCCTTTTTCTATTTAGAACTAATGCATGAAAAATTGCTTCTTCTAGCTTATGAATATTAAAATTGTTCTTATTTTAATTTACTAGATGAAAAAATAGCTTCTTGTTATTAGTCATGATGTTAATGTTCTTATTTTTAATCTTCCTGAGGTAGTGTGTCCTTTTTCTTTCCACAAGGATGGACAATAGTTCTCTCATTTTGCAATACTTCTTTTTATATTTTTCTCTGGTAATGAAAACTTAGGTGTATGCTTTCCTTTTAATTAAATGTGTATTAAATCTGTGGCAAAAACTAATGTATTTGCCTGACAATATTTTTCAGTGCTTTCCATTTATGTGTTTCAAGAAAAAAAACAAACCACAATTCACCATACCCCAGCAACTCCCTGGAGTCTTCCACAAGAAGATTCCCTTCCCCCAGCTGGCCCTCTACATGTTTTCACTCATGAACAAAATTTATTACACTTTTCATCATATTATAATAATGGAAGATATTCTTTTAGTTCTGTGAAATGATGTCACAGGTTTAAAAAAAGGATCCCTCCCCCCAGCTTCCTGTGCAAAGTGTGTAATGCAAATTATTAATGTGAACACTCTCTTTAAGAGATAATATAAACTGTAAACATAATTATAAAAAACCCAAAAAGAATAATCAGCATTATTTTTTCATCTCAGTAGACCTATGCTAAATCATTGTTAACGATGCAGCCATACACTGTGAGGAAGTAGAAGCAACAGCATATTTATATTGAGGACTGCATAAGGAAACGTTATTGCATAAATGAGAAGGGAAGAGGAGCTAGGTCTCCAAGTTATGGCAAAATTAGTTTTGAAGTGTCTTAATTAAAACTGTAAATAAGTAGCCATTTCCTCTATGACTACTGTGAAGATAACTAACAAGATACAGTTGTAAACTGTACTTGGATGCGCTTTCCAAATAGAAAGTTTCTTCCGATACTTTGAGAGCAGAACTACGTAATTTACACTGTTCGGGCTGGACTGTCAGACCTCCCTATCCTCTCCTTCACTGTTTGGTGCTTCTGGCTCCTTTGTATTTCCAGTTAAATGGACTTCTGGGGTGGCATTCATCCCCTGTAAGCTTAAATACAACATTCAGCACTGCTATGGTAGCAAGTGAACCTCTTTCCCGCTAGATCAGCATGACCATTCCAGTTGTATCTGATGCCCAAAGCAATTTTGGCTGAAATGACTTACCATTTTCTCTGAAACCCTATTAAATTTCCACAAAATACTGCTTTTACTTTGCCTGCTTTGTTAAGCTGCATTTACCTTGGCTAACTTCAGTCTTGTGATGAAGAGACATCTTCCTACTTCTGAGTGTCTTTTTTTTAAAACTCAAATAAGACATCTTTCATTCAGTTCACTAAAGGGAAGTGTTGGCCTCGTTTTTTGCATCTCTTTGTTTACTCTGGAGGAGAATATGTATCTTGTAGAGCTAGTCTTTTATATCCCCTAGCAGCAGTACTTTGTGTCTAGTAAGGAGGAAAGCCATGAAAGAGAGGCATCACCACATCAGTCAAGGTCTGGGTAGCAGGAAACAAAAGCAATAAGCACTACAGTACTTTCATCCCATGTTTACCTCCTGCTATTTCACATGCTGAGGATGCTGACAATTACAGGGAGATAGAGTAATGGATGTTGTTCAGTGCAGTTTGACTGTGGCTGGAAGCAAGCAGGTGGAATACTAATTTCAGTTCACCACAGGAAACTTCAGTAGTTTTGGGCTCAGTAAGTGGTGAAGACAAATGTCGCTTCCAGATTTCAAACCAAACATCGCACACAACCTTCCAAAACATGGGATCTAACAGAATTCCAGTCAATGCCAGGGCACTGCTATCTTGGGCTGAGGAAGTTTTCTCAGAGGAGCTAAAAGTCCTTAAGGTTTCTTTACTTTTTCATTATTATTACATTTTTCATTATCACTTTTATAATTAATACTGGGTTTGGCACCTGTATCCTGTTATTCTGTAACAGAAATGTTGCTACTTTTATCACCTTGATTGTCTGTCCCTATTTTTCATGTTTGCCCTCGTTCTCTTTACTGACATCTTATGCATAAGACACAGTAATGGTCTAAGGGTAGAAGCAAGGTCTCCTAGGAGAGGATAAACTGTTTATTAACTACTTGCCATAATGTGGAAAAAACCAGAAAATTTGTACATAAATAAAGCCCTTCTTCAAGAAAACCTAAATATCTGATGAGCTTTACCTAAAAAATGAAGGGCTTGTTTGGTCAACACACATACATTAGAGTATCTAATAACCTATCTGGTGTTCCATAGAGTATGCTTCTGGTTTCCTAAACATTTTACATGTGCCAGGGACTGAATATCCTCAGTTCAACAAATGTGACTGTTCGTTAAGGATTTTGTTAATACCATAATGCTCCTATTGCTTTATCACCTAGAAAGAGTTTTGTTATTGGATCTATCCTTTTTTTTTTTTTTTTTTTATTAGAAAACTGTTATTTTTAAGATCTAGTAAACCCTATTTTATTTAGAGGTTCAGTTACTGACTGTAGATTTTCATAGACTGAGATTGATCATGATTTACACATCTCACAGACAGATGATAATTTAGTAATATGTAAAATTACAGAATTAAATTTCCCTGTTGCTCCTCCAAATATATGTCCATTTGAATGACAGTCTTTTGGGGAGTTGAAGGTACTGTATTCCCACTCTCTCTTTTAAGATTTGATATCAATATAATTCCAAACCATTCTTCATGATTCTTACTGTTTTCCTGACACATAGACATATAATAGAAAGGAGGAAAATAGAAAACTGTTTTCTCCTTTTTATTCTAAGCTTCAGTAATTCTGAAGTTTTTTTCCAATTACTAGTTTATACAAGTGAACTGCTTGGTTGAAATTCAACAACTCTATATAGTTGTATCAACAACTCAGATAGTGCTGTACTGCCAGTCATCTCTTCTCTTGTTGTTCAAGGAACTTCTTTTTAATTGTAATTCTCAGATTTCTATTAGTGTTTGTATCATTATTTGTACCTGAGAACCAGTTAGCTTGTAGGATGACCACAATTTTATAATATTCCTTTTCACATTGACCAGAACAACTGTGAAATCTTTCATTTAATTAAAAACATTTCATTTCATCAGAATAAAAAGTCTTTGTAGTATCCAAAGTCAGGACTTCACAGAGTTCAATTGCATTTTACCTAAAATATTGCTCTCCCTTGTTGTGATTGGTGGTGGTCACCAAAAGTTTCTTAACAACAAAAGTAAACTAGAAAAGTAGTGAAATATTTTAAAATTTCAGTTACACCCAGAACGTTAATTTAGAGTGCTCATAGTAGAAGAGGAAGCCAAAAGCAGAAAATTAACTATATGCTTTTCTGTTGACATTTTCCCTTCTAATTCAAAATGGTATCAGGTATTATTGATTTTAAATGCTGTAATATGATTTATAATTATTTCCAGTTAGATTGCATTAATTGAGAAGATTTCTAAGAAAGTCAATATAGTAATTCTTCTGGCTTTTTCAAATACACACGGTGTTAGGCATATCATAGATGACTAGATAATTGCAATAAAATGCTATTCATGCATTTCATTTTCCTTTATAATTTTAAACAATCTATTGAACTGCTTCTTAGAGGTTTCCCTTTTCAGTGCTCCCAATACCAACATTTTACTTATTTGTGAAAGGAGTTTATCCTCTGTCTCCTCATCAACAATGACTACATCCAGAAGAGTTATTTTAGTGATTTTTAACTATTTAACTATTTATTTTTAACTAATACTTCTCTGTCTGGGCAGAAATAATACACTTTGCCTGTTCCTTAAAGTTTAACAAAGTTATTTAGTTCAAAGTTCGGTCAACTTCCTTTTCTTCTCTTGAGTGAGATGCTGGTAATTATCAGTTCAAGAAAGGTCCCTCTATCAGGAAGATTTTGTCAGTAATAGTTACAGGAATGGCTTTGGCATTGTATATGAAATACTTACAGCAAAGTATTTGATGGATAATTGCATGACAAAATACAGGATTTTTTTCCTTTTGGCTGTTTGAAAGATTTTGTTATATCAGTGGATAAAAAAGAAGCCCAACCTAATATGTCATTGGCTGCATTTGGGAAGAACAGAAACCTCAAAAACATCTTTCTTTCCTTACTGGTGTTCAGAAGAACACGTTGGCAGGAGAGTGTGGGCATATAGTGTTGTATCTGTAAAGAAGCCTGGGCATTTTGAATCACAGAAAAGAGCTGGAGAGTGATTTACCTTTATTTAGCCTGTTTTTCAAGTGCATTCAAACCAAGATAGACTTTTCATTCCCTTCAGGTGTTTGGTAACTAGGACAGGAGAACACCCTCGGCACGCTCCACATCCTGAACAGACCTGAGAAGAAAATATAAAATACAGCAAAGTCTAAAATGAATCTGAGGCTGAAGCATTTGTATCAATGAAAAATTCTTTTGCTAATATAGTACTCAATCTGCTTTAAGAATCACAAAGGAGCTATTTTTTCTACTACAAAATACTATACAGCATTCTGTTTGGATCTCATGTGCTGCCTAGTGTGACTTCATTGATTTTAGTGAAGTTGCTCTTGTCTTTCAGTGGGATAAATCAGACCAGGTTTCAGCTATTGTTTCTGAAACTGCTGAATATCCAAGATTTATGGAGAATGAAACACGTCTGTTGTAATTTGAGAAGAGAGAAAGATTGAAAAGTGAAAATGTGTGAAAATGTGGCTGATTTCAACAAAGCCACACACTACAGAGCCATTACAGAGAAGAAACACAATGGTTTCATCCAAAATAGATATGACCTGAGGATGTTCATTCTGTTAATATAGAGTTCTCTGCACATAAATTGAAACGTGCAATAGTATGTTCTAACTTGCTGACGGGTAAAATTTGTTACCATGCTTAGCTGTCATGTCAGTATTTACAGGTGCTTAATATAGTTTGAGCATTTCTATTAAGAAACAATGATGGAGGGCTGGACTGAAACAGAACTTACACGGAACTTTGGGGGTGTGAGTGGCATTTACAACCCACAGCTGACAGCCCTGGTTCCTCTGACACAGCATGGAGAACGTTGGTATCTCAGGAACAAGATTCATAGAAACCATCAAGCTGGATGGTCTTTCTCATTTTACGTGTCCCAACAAAAACAAACTAGGTGGCAATTTCCAGGCTTCTAGGAGGTACTTTTAGATTTGTCTATATTGGATGTTGTGGACAAATATTTGTTCATTTGATCTAATTACTTATGTTAGGATGGCATCAAGCCCAGAGTAAGAAGATCCTACAGAATTAGACCCCGCTGTTTGACAAAAAGCCTACTCTCTGCTGACACTTAGGTCTGACGTAAATCCTCAAATTGCTTAGCACTGTTAAAATATAGTCAGATCTTGATTTGCCCAGAAACAGACACTTTGTCTCCCAGAAATTATGTGGAGGAAGCTGACGTGCACAGGAGACTTTAGGGGCCCAAGTTCTGAAGGTATGTAAGCACAGGTTTTATGGATCTAAATTTTGTACTCAGACATCTTACATGTTTTGTTCGTCTAACACTTAAGACTATCAGGCACCCAGTGGAATTCACAACACGTGAATGGAAGTTTTGTGAGAAAACATAAATGCTTTAAGCACCAAATTCTCTTGTGCCTCACCAACCCAGTCACAAATGAACTTTTTTCCAAAGCAAATGTGTACAAATCCTAGACAATAGAGTCCATACGTTGTAACTATGAGCACAAACTATGCAAATGTTTTCTACCTTTTATAGGACATACATACTGGGGCTGATCTCAAGGCAGGTCAAGCAAATCCTGACCATTTCTGACCCATAAGGTTTAAAATACTGCATGAAAAAGTACTGGGAGAAAGAACCACATACAGGAAACTAGTTCACTTTGTTTTCCTTTTTTAAGCAATAGAAATAGTGACAACATGAAAAAGCTGAGAGCGCTCTGCACTATTTCACTGCAATAGCAGCCACTTGGTTTCCACACTCTTGAAGATTATTAACAAATGCCACAGTTGCTAAGAATTGCTCCTCTGCTGCAAAAAGTAACTATTGTGGCTTGTCTCTTATCTCTGGAAAAACACGCAAACAAGGCCCTGCAAGCAGGAAAAAATGGGCCTTCTTCATACTGTTACATTCATACTGTCAGATTCCAGTTAAAAAAACAGTATGACTAGGACAAAAAAAACTTCAATCAGCTTACTGGAAGCCTCAGTCACAATGGTGGCAATGTGCTTCTGTTAGGATTCCTTTGTTTTATAAAATCTGAAAGAATTTTTTTTTTTTCTCTGGCATTATAATATTCTCTAATGCCAATACCTGAATTGGAGCAGTATGTGGCTGTATGCCATATCACGTTTTTATGCTGAGCAGAAGCATTGTGTGACAATCTGAGGCAAACACCTTTACCCCGGAATCCCACAAGAACTCAGTGGGATCCACTGTCTTACGCAGCACAAGATGCCAAATTGTCTCTGAATTTGGCAGCAGCTTTTGTTGCAGTCTCAGGCAAGATGCTACCTGCAGGTAAGGTGCCACCCATCAGCAGGATCTCTTCAGTTGCTCCTGCTTTCCCTTTCTTCTTAACATACAATGAATAAAGCAATGAGGGAGCAAAAAAATATGTGGTACTGCTTCCTGGGGAGCAAAGATCTCATGAACACTTACATCTTGGTGAGCATATTTATGGTTGGACTCGGTTATCTTAAAGGTCTTTTCCAACCTAAATGATTCCATTATTTTATATTCTTAAATGAGAGTTTGGACTCACAATGGGAGACTTATAGACCCCTGTGTAAGTAGTACCACAACTGTGTACTCATTCTGCTAAAACTAGCTTTCTAGTCTAGGTATAGCACACTTGCTGCAGAGCTTGTCAGGCACATAGAAGGCCCGTGGGATAAGGCCCACCTTCACAGAAAGATCTGAAACTCAGTCATCCAGCTGGAGAGTCAACAAAATTCTTCCCACTCAGATGCAAAAGTCCTGGGATCTTTTTGCAGAGGACAGACTGCTGACAGGATGTCTACCTGAACATGAGCCGGCAGTGTGCCCAGGTGACCAAGAAGGCCAATGGCATCCTGGCCTGTATCAGAAATAGTGTAGCCAACAGGAGTAAGGAGGTGATCGTGCCCCTGTACTCGGCCCTGGTGAGGCCGCACCTCGAATCCTGTGTTCAGTTTTGGGCCCCTCACTACAAGAAGGACCTTGAGGTGCTGGAGCGCGTCCAGAGAAGGGCAATGAAGCTGGTGAAGGGCCTGGAGCACAAATCTTATGAGGAGCGGCTGAGGGAACTGGGGCTGTTTAGCCTGGAGAAGAGGAGGCTGAGGGGAGACCTCATCGCACTCTACAACTACCTGAAAGGAGGTTGTAGTGAGGTGGGGGTTGGTCTCTTCTCCCAAGTAACAAGCGATAGGACGAGAGGAAATGGCCTCAAGTTGCGCCAGGGGAGGTTTAGATTGGATATTAGGAAAAATTTCTTTCCTGAAAGAGTGGTCAGGCCTTGGAACAGGCTGCCCAGGGAAGTGGTAGAGTCACCATCCCTGGAAGTATTTAAAAGACGTGTAGATGAGGCGCTTAGGGATATGGTTTAGTGAGCACGGTGGTGTTGGGTTGGCGGTTGGACTCGATGATCTCAGAGGTCTTTTCCAGCCTTAATGATTCTATGATTCTATGATTCTATGATTCTATGATTCTGAATGAGGGTCATCTGAACAAGTTGAGGGCAGAAACATGGGTCCTCAGTGGACTGCCACAGCATGGGCTGGGTAGGGATATAGATCCTCCTGCATTTCGAAGGAGGGTGACACTGTGCAACAATTTAAAATCCAGCTGTTTAGCAGGTTCTAGGGCTTGTCTTGAGCAATAATACTGCAGCTCTGGGTCTATTGATGTTTTTGGTGCCCAAGTCCAGCAATGCAGTCTTCCAGCTGCAAACAGAGGGAAGTTCTGGATCTTCTCACCTTGTAGAGGCTAAGACTAGCGTTTGAAGTAGAGGAGACATGAGGAGACATGAAAAAGATGTGAGGGTAGCGGCATAGTGCTTTCTGGACTGCTGCAGCATGTCAGGGCCCTGAGGGCACCAACAGGCTGCGCAACCCCTTCCCTCCACCCCCAACGCCTGCCTGTGCTCAGGGCCATCCCTGCTACAGCACAGCTGCATAATCTTGGGTCAGACTGCTGTGAAATCAGCTAAGTGATGAGAAACAGCTATGAGAAGCCCCTTTAGGGCCCTCCCTCAGCCTAGGAACAGCACTTAAGCTCAGGCCCTTGCATAAGCTCTGCTGTCTTGTGCTTTGCTGATCCTGGCCTTTCCAGCTTGGCTTCCTGGCTTGACCTTACCTTGGATTTGCCTTGTCACAGCAGGCTTGCCTGGCAATCTATGGACAGCTGCCTGACCCTGCTTGTTATTGCTGGTTCCTCTCTTCTTGTTTGGGAACCATGGGACTGAAGTGCTTGCTGGTGAGGTTGCAGCCTGGCATTCACACTTTGCTACTGGCTTGCCATCCCTGAGAGCCATCCCCCTGCTGCTCCCTGGCACACTGCTTTAATAGCTGGTGTGGAGGTTTGACCCTTGAAGGTGTCATGGCTACAGCTGCAGATGACACTTATCCAATGAATCATTTGATTGAGCTTTTCATGGAAAAAAAGATGACTGGGTTTCAAAAACTGAAAATTCATGCTTGTTAGTAAGACAGGCTTTCCTATTGTTGTAGCAGTTTTGAACTTTTCCATATTGAACATCTAGATTAGAAATAAATTGAGTTTTTGACATGAGATTTCATGTTCACCTTGTACAATGGCATTAGTATCTTTATATATCTGCTGGGAATACCAAAAATACTATGTTTTAGTACAATTTACCTTTTCTACAGCTGTCGCCACATCAATGACTTGGGGCTAGCCTACGTTCAACTAGTATTCCTCTGCCTTTCTAGCTTCACGTGAAGTCCTGAACCACTGCTATTTGATTTCTAAGCATCACACATAAATTGTATACTGTTAAGATTTGTACTGTTTCTGTTACTCCAGTCATTGTACTGTCCATGTCTTTTCTATACAAACCTTTAAACAAGAGTTCTGCTGGATTCAGCTTTTCAGGAAAGCTCAGGATTACTATTTTCTTGACCCAGATTGCACTGTGTCATGAGTGAAACGTTAAAAGCCCTTCATTGCTAGCAAAGCTGAGGTAACCTTGCACAAAAGCAGAATGAGGATCTTTCAGGATGGGGGAACTTTAAAGTCAAAACCAAATGTAAGTTAGCTGCCTCCACAGCTAGGCTATACTTTAACTGGTGTTTCTAGGATTATGCTTTTAGACTTTACTAAAATATACTTTTGTTAAAATGTTAAAATGTTTTGGGGTTTTTAGGTCTTAAAGAATACAATCTCATTTTTCTTGTGTGAGGTTATATGAGTTAATCAGCTGCAGCTAGGTCAGCAACAATGCTGTCAGTCTAAATCAGGATGGTCTGGGTAGACTCTGTCTTAGCATCTTCTCTCTCTGGACGGTTTTGCTGAAGGAACTGAATGTTGGAATACCTTCTCTCTGTCTCTAAATTCCTGTGGCACCCTTTTGTGCTTTTAGATTTGTTGAAGTTTATTAACTGCAATCACTGAAATGAATTTCACTGAAGTATGTACAAAAGTGCTTCCCTGCAACTGAGCTTTTTATGTTACTCTCAAACTTCACAAGAGTTTGCCTGAATGACTGATGCATGTAAAATTGAAGTTGCTTAAGAACAGCAAGTTGCAAGTGTTTCTTGATATATCTTTCTTTCCATTTTTTTCCAGTCTTCACCAATCCATTTTGCCTGGAATGTGTTATCTCCATAGAAAAGTAGGCTCTAGGAGTGGTAATTCATAACAGTATGTAAGAAGAGATATATGTTGTTCCATGTACCAGGTGTTACGATAATTTCTTTAGGTCCATATGTAGAATTTAAACACTTTTTTTGCACTGGGAACTTGCATACAGTGCTGCGTGTGATCAGTATGTGAATTTCTAATATGATTTGCATTTTGACTGGACATCTCAAACATGAAATGCATTCAACAGCATCCTAGCTTCCAAATTCATATCCAGTCTATACAGAAATTCCTGCTTTATCACAGCAAGCCAAGTCAGGTTTTTTTTCCAGATATGCATTATTTCCATTTAGCCATGAACACAGAGATGTGTTATACCTTAGTAAGAAACAAATTTATCACTGGAGAAGCTGTTTCCACAGTAAGTCTTGAAGAAGATACACTCTAATAAACAACACAGCCATCTAGTGGTAAAATTGTAACCTGGCCTTTTCGTATGGCTGGACTCAACACTTGTGGCACCACAAGATGCATCTCCTGGATGGATGCGACAATTTTGAAAACAAACCCCATATCTATCTAAGTTTCTTGTACGGTGATCCATATATTCAGGGAAAATTCATCTCAATACACTTAAGGCACAAAAACTCGACATTCAATTCATGATAATTTTTGGAAGTATTAGCAAATGTGAGTAGTTTTTTATTTAGTTTTGTTTTGGTTTTTTCCCCAATGCTTCATCTTTTTCCATTTACAAAGTGCTTTAACTGCCATAATACATTTTTACCTAACTTTTTGACCTCACAGTTTTAATCTCTTATTCAAATCCTTCCATTTTTCATTGCATCCTAGGCCCTGTTCAGTTAATTTCCTCTTTCCAAACTGTAATGACTGAGCAGTCAAAACCTGTGATGGCATAATCTACCAAAGCAATTTTCTCCTTCAGTGGGTTCCACCTGACCGTTATTGTCATATTTTTCATATTATTGTCATATGTAGACCAGTAAGTATGACCTTTGCCATGACCACAGGTTAAAGGCCACAGGTTTTGTATTGACCTGATAGTGCAGGGTCTCAGGACTTGTCTGGCCTTGCCTTGGCCTGAGCTGGTTTTAATTCTCTGTTGGTCTAGTGATTAATGCCTAGCTTGCTTTAGATAGGCCCTGCGAATAACCTTTACTGTAAAGTTCTGACAGACCAGGGTATTCATTCATTGCCTAACGAGAAATAGCCCCTTATGGCAAATAAAGCTGGGGGAGGCTATGGTGCAACTTTCAAACTTTAGTTGGGAACCAGGGAAAGAAGCAGATTGTGATAAGAAAACATGTAAAAATAGCCCCAGGTGAATGCCAGTATTGAGGCAAAAGGGATCCTGTACACACACCTAAACTGAAGCCCTAATTGGAAACAACTCAAGATGCTGATGACCTGCTGTAACACTGTTTCCCCCACCACCTCTCTGCTTGATGGAGATTAGTGCCATCAACTTTGTGATCCAAGAGACATGTGGACGGTGAGCATAACACCAAGGAAAAGCAGTAGATACTAGCAAGTGTTGAATAGCAATTTTAATGACATCACCAGTAAGGCTTTTCAGTATGGATTTGGACTATGAGTTAGTATTACTATAGCTAGACTAATCAGTTTGTTGTATTTTAATTAGACTGTTAAGATTATTATTAGGTTAAAAAAAATTTCTTAGCTCTGTATATAACATTATGTTCTCTTTTGGCCATAACAGTTCTTTGAGTATAACATACCCATAACAGGCACTATCACCTCTATATCAGAACTGAGACAACCTATTTCACCTTTCATCCTTTCATTTCATCCTTTCACTATTCCTGAAAACAATTAGTCTGCAAGACCTGTCCATACTAACTTCCACCTATTGAATAGTTAAAATTGATTATATAGCACATCCATACTAAAGGAGAAAAGATTGGAAGTGTACCACTTGTTGTTGCTGGTTTATGAACTCCCTGGAATAAAGATTGTCTTCTATGAGATCTGTCATGCCAATTCTCTCTCATTTGATGTAATTTTTCATCATAAGCATCATTTACATCTTCTATCAATTGGAGACATAAGTGACAGCACTAAAAATCAAGTACTGATCTACCTGAATTATATCTTGGGTTTATATAATTTTATGGGCCTCAACTACACAATTTGGGGTTTAAAATGACTGGGATGTTAAAAAAATCTTTTCTGAAAAATCTCATCCTTTGTGTGACATGCAATGTTTGTTATAAATTCCACAGATGTATACAGCTGCGTTATTGTGTCTTGACTCCAGTTCTTCAACTGTTCCAGCATTTGAAAACAGATGAAATAAATATATAAATGAAATTAATATTTCAAAAAATGAAAGTCTATATAGTTTTCGTGAGGAGGAAAAAAAGTTAAAAAAAAATTATTTTCAAGAATGGACTAAGAATTTGGGGTACAAAGGGCAGTTCCATCATTATGCAGACTATCAGAGGTTAGAAAGCTAGCATGTGTAGCTCTTGTGAATATTAAGATGTTTTCTTAACATTTTCTTAGTGTCTTCTTAACACTTTATAGGTGCTTGAAAATGGCTGCTGTTGGGTTCCTAAGGCAAGTAGCATGAATTCAATCCAATATTTCAAGAAGGAGCCATTAACATGTGATTTGTCATACACAGTAAACTTTCTTCTGGAAATGCTTTGCCAGAACTTGGCTTTGTATTTGCAATTGCTGTCATAATGAATAATGTGTTGTCTTTTTTTCTTCCCCCCCGCTGAAACAATAGCTATTGTCAGGTTTTGCTGTTTCTGAAAATTACTGCCTTTTAGGACTTCCCAATAATAGATGGATTGGCTTTTAGTCTGAATATATAATAAAGAGCTGCCTATGCAGATAGTTCACAAAAGGTATTAGGATTTTTTTGCCTCCAAACTTTCATAGCACTATCTTTTATTTTTGCATTCTGTTCGCCCTCAAAATTACAGGAAAGAGTTGGTTAAAAATCCTAATCCCTTTTTACTGAATAGCAAGCAGATTTCTAAGATTTGTTGGAAAGCAAATGACTGCTGATTGACAATGATGAAGCTACATGCAAAAAATGTCAGTGCCTAAATCCACTGACATGCAATATCAAAGATTTGGTTCTAAGTTCACGCTCCTTGCTGGAAAACTGTCATAAAATTCTCAGCACTGTAGCACAACTACAAACAGTGTAGTAATTCTCAAGAATTTTCATTACAATAATTATCTACTTACCTACCTACCTACCTTTTGGTCTTGTTTCTGAAACAGAAGAGGGGCAGAGGGTAGGGCGGGAATGGAAGGTGAGGGGAACAGTCCAGGATCTTTCTGTGCTGTTGAAGATGAAATTGTGACTATATTCTGGATTTCCAAATATCTGTAAGTTACTACCATGTGCAAAAAATTAGCAACTACAAATTTGCATGAAAAAGAAAATCAGCCATTTTCTAGAAAAATTTGTATTGCTAATACAACAAAATACTTTTGTCCTCTAAATTTACCTCACTCTTGCATAGGTTAGAAATTTCCTCAAAACCCCACACTAATCTGTAACTTACAATCATGTAGCCAGAGCTGCAGAATCCAATCCAGGTGAAGTCAGCTGCCTCACAACTTTTCTGTTCCAGATAAAATAGTCTAAGTCCCTTAAACATCAGCTTTTCTGGAGGGGGGGGGTGGAAAAAACAACAACCAACCAAACCTGGGTCTTTATCATCAGTTACGCAGTTACACAGCAGAAGAGTTGCATGACAGATGAACTTTTAAGTTTCCTTCACCATAAGGAAGTTAGAAACCAGGATTATTCTACTGTTCTACTGTTGGTTGAGGTGAATTTTCTTCTTACTAATACAGTATTAGCAGCTACTACCTGTTAGAGGAAAATATATATTCAAGCTTGAAAGCAAATTTATTTGGACAAGTGAGAAATCTGTTTAGCACAAGCTGCAGATAAAAACCCTTTAGGACCTGTGGAGTATCAAAGAGAAGGACTAAGTCAGGGAATTCAGATGATGAAACATGGTGCAGATGCTAGCTGTAATGACAACCTGCATCTGTCTCTCAGATTATTCCTTTAAATAAAAGTTTAAAAATTGCATATGTTAGAGTGACATTTGTAATAACTTTTTCTTGTTCGCAATCATATATTTTATTCTGTGTGATCGTAACTTCTTTCTTTCTCCAGCTGTCTTTCAGAGACTTCTGTTCCACTAGCAATTTTCCAGAGTACTATCTTTAAAAAAAATCCAAAAATGTCATGAAGCATGACTTGCCTAACAAATACTCAAGTTTACCAAGCTGGTTAATCCTACTTCCGTGAAACTGATACTAGGTAATTTCAGAAACAGAAGGCTTTTTATGGTAAATGCAAAAAGTTCCTTTCTGTTCTGATTCAGATATTAAATGCTTATGTATTACTTCTGGGTCAAATCTTCAGATCAGTTTGTGAAATAGCATGGAGAATTAGCACCCCTGTTTTTCCAATAGCTATTAAAAATAATGCTCTAGGTCGAATCTGTAACTCAGGAAATCCTTGAATTCTTATCAGAAGATGGAAAAGATTGTTCTCTACTTTCCTTTTTCTTATATGCTTCTTAAACAATGACTACTGGCTTCTTTTAAAGCAACACAGGAGATCAGATGAATCTTTGCCATGACTCTAAAAGCTCTTGCAATTACTAGAACACAAAATAAACTGGCTTCACTCTTTTGGCATTAGTTTGGATAATCTAAACTATGATACCACGTATGACCTTTGTGGTATCAGCAATAAGAACATCATATCTATATGCTACCAAGGTCATACTGTGTTAGAGCATACTCAAATTTGATTTTTCACTAACAAGGTTTTTTTGAGCAAAGTATTTGCTAATCTTTCCTCACTGTCTTTGATCAGTGGAGCAGGGAGGGGAAGTATCAGGCCTACTTTCCTGCAAGACCCCACCATTTCTTAGGCTATCACTGAGAAATTATTTCAAGCAATAAGGCTCTTGTTGCAGCCTCATTCAGCATGAACGAAATATCAACAGAACCTTTGTCATTGACAACAAAAAAACAGAGCAAAGTTTTACTCTCCATTACTGACTCCTATTATTTAGAAAAATCCTTATTGCCCTGTTGGGATGTCAGTGAGTTGCTTCATAAATTTCCATAATGATTCCCCTACCCATCATTATGATTAGCAGTGCCAGTTAAGGGTATTTTCTTTTAAGGCTAATGAAAATGCTTTGCTCCTTAAGAGTAATTTCTTGATAATGTTCCTAGAGCAGAGCACAGCTAAAAAATATTTTCATCCATAGACAGTTTTCAAGATTTGATATGTTTTAGAAGATACACTACCAAAAAAACACTTTACTAAACCACTCAAGAAAACTCTCTCTAGTCCAGCCTCATGTGCTTGCACTTGCAGTTTGAGAGCAGTCATTTTTATCCTTGACTCAGGTGTGCGTTCTGACCACCAAGCGAGGGAGTCCTTCCCTTTTGGCCAGCTGAATATTGAATGTAGCAGCTGCAAAGGCGGTAAATGAGCAATTATAACAGGAACTGCCTGAGACAACAGATCTTGCCTCTCCTCAGAACCAAGAAAAGGCAAATATTTGGACTACAATCTTCTGTAGCTAAATAGAAATCCTTGCCTGTTTCTTTTATCTTTGTTGAGCTTTGAACTGCTATCTAGAACAAAGAAACATTTGTTCTGCTGAAACCAATGAATTTTCCTTGAACATTTAATTCTGAGAAGATAGATTTTTTTTTAATATTCACAATTTTTCTTAATTATAGCCATTTTCTAACAGATATGGTATCTTTGTATGGCTAAAGGGTTCACTTGTTACTGAAAAACGTAACTAGATTTATGTCCATTGTTTTTAAGGACTACACAAGGAATGTGGATTTGAAAATTAATATGGTTTATGGTTTTTTTTTTCCCTTGGTAGAACAAATAATTTTTTAAAAAACCCTTCAAGGGATGTAAGGATGTGCTGGGGCTGCAAATTAGACAGAACTTTGAGATTAATCAGTTTGCACTTGAAACTTGAAGTTTATTAAAGCCAAATGAGCATTCATTAAAACACCTGTAGCAACAATGGATTTCTTTCAACTGAAAACTTCAAACAAGATATAAACAAATACAAAATTATTTTCTACCCAAAACTCCACCCTGCTCTCCCTTTCCCCTCTGCTTATTAATTCTGATGCCTGCCCCCAGCTCTTTGTTGCAAGTCTCCTTATCCAGCCCTGTGATGTGTGTTTCTTGTGGGGGGTGTGACTGCCCAGCTGAAGCTCCTCAGGTGCTTTTGGAAAGGAGGGCTCCTCCTTTCTCTCCAGGAAACTTTGCCTGCCCCAGAGTCAGATTGACTACTCTCCTTCTGGTCAACTGTTATATGAAAAAACAACTATATGGGCAAGTTATGAAGACCCTTTCTGTCATAGCAGGATGCCAAGGTAATTGTATGATGAATCTCATGTCTTTTCTTTTAAAAGAAAATTTAATCTAGCTAGAACTAGAAATTTCAAGTGTCTTTAAAATGTGCAGTAAGGTCTGTAATGATGGATAGACCTTTATGCGTGTTTGATGTGAGCTGCTGACTTTAATGACATACAGTACTCCTACTAGTTCTGAAAAGGTGAGAGAGATGAGGTACTGTTAAATGGGATTAGGCAGTGTTTGCATTAACCTTTTGTCTTAAAGTTTGTGTGTCTCCTGGGAACTCCCAGATTTTTTTTGTTTTGTTTTGCATAACTTAAACTGGAAAGCGGCAGTTGGTGAAATGTGTCCTGAACAGGTTGTGGTTAGCAGTCTTTCTGCTTCTGAATGCTCTGTCTTAAAGGGTGCAGCAACTTCTTAAAAAATAGAGCAGTCACTTTATTGGCAGTTTGATGTTTCAGGGTAGAGTCTGAGTGGAGCTGACAATCTCTCTGCAAGCAATGGGAGATGAAAGGAATGAATCATAGAGAAAAAAATAACAGTCATGAAATTGGTGTGTTGCTAACCCAAACCTGTCAAAAATTGGATGCTTTGGAGGTACTAGATGTTATTTTTGTGTAGTAGAGACTGTAGGAGTGGAGTTGGATGAATGCTTTATCACAGAGGACAGAATATAATCATCTGGCTTGTAATAACTAAATAGATATCTGAGAAACTGAAAGCACTGAAAAGGTTTATTTTCTCTTGTTCTCTAAATGTTTATATCAATTTGTTGATAGATTATATTGCTTGGTTGAATTCAGCTCTGATGAGATGCTTTCTATTACAATACTAATTCTGACTTTTTTTTTTTTTTGTATGCAGTGTTATCTGAGAATATTTAGCATAGTAGTAGTCCACTCAAAAGCTCCATGTAGATGTGGAATAGTATGTAAAAGGTTATTTTGCAACTGTCAGTTAACAGTCATTCACCTGGACATAATGTACTACCTACTGTTCCACAGAAACAAGATTGTGTTTCATCTCCAAGAATAGACTACACCACAGGTCTTTAAAGATTCCTTACAAAGATGTCCCCTTTGAGGGTATATCTATTGGGATACTTGCTAAATGCCTCAGATGAGCAAACCCAGCATACGCTACTATGGGGCCTGATGCAGGTTCAGCCAAAGCTGTGGGCAATTTAGAGATACAAATAAGAGGAGAGTGAAATCTCCAAATGTGATGATAAGCCTGTTCATAAAACAGGTGTCTATGAAACAGCACATGTGATTGTGGAGGTGGTCTGTTTCAAGGAGCTGTGGAGCTCTGCGTAGAGGTGTGAGGAGTTGTTGATGTCATAGTCCTTAATAAACTGTGTCCTGACAGTATCTGCAATTAAATAAAAAGACTAAAGATTTATAGTGTAAAGAATAAGCAAAATGCCTATGAACATATTCTGTGAAAAATGGAGGAAAAAAGGTGTGTGTGGGTTTTTTTTTTTTTTTTTAACGTATATTAATAAAGGAATGAAGAAAGAATGGACAAAACTGTATTAGTTAAGTTGTGGAAATCAAAATAAAGCACATAATTCTTGAAAAATAAAATGAGAATGAGGAAAGACATAAAGCTGTTATACAGTGAGAACTGGGGTCAAGCTCACAAGTAATCTGGATCAAATCCAAACAACTGGTACTTTTGCATTAACACATACACTGATGTGAAGAAAAAGACCACACGCTTACTGGGAAACGAATTGAAAATTTTTCTATGTAACTTATTAGGAAAGGTGTTTCCAGTAGAAAAAAAGGAAGTCTTAAGACTGTCTTGTAAGTCACTGATGAGACCTCTTGCGGGTACAACTTGTGAGTTGAACTCAAAGTTGAACAACCCTAAATTGATAATAATAATAATAAAATTGAAAGCTTATATTGTGGGTTGAGAGAAAAATAAATTATTTGGTTTTCTTAGTTTGGTATAATAACTGTTGAAAGGGGATGTGACTTCTTCTAAAGTCCAAGAGGAGAAAGTTAGTGGTGGTTAAGGCGAAGGACAATAATGATGGAAAAGCTAGCAGTTATATTGTCTCCACAAACACATTTAGGCTGAACACTGGAAGTCAGTGGAGAAGGTGGTGAAATGGCTTTGTGAATGGAGTGATGAGGGCACAAGTCTTAAATATTTTAGGCTGGGGTGGGATCTTTTTGTGAAAGGATTATGAAATTTGTTTGCCACATCTGATGGACTGGATTGAAGGATCATAAATATAACATCATAGGAGAAAGACAAATGTTCACTGTAGTGTTTTGGAGGCTAATCACACTCCTTAAGATCTAAAGGTAAACCAGCTGCTTGAAAAATGTGCTGAGATTATGTATTTTCCACCTGTTTCCACAGGTTTTGAATTTCTTTGTGGTATTACTGTCATCTGACTTGTGAATTTTTTTCACTCCTTAAGTGGAAAAGTACTCTT
>NW_009197198.1:29986-50731 GCF_000690835.1 Fulmarus glacialis
CAGAATCTGCCATGGTCGAGGAAAGAACGAACGAACTGAATTCCTTTCATTGTGCTTCTCGCTTTGAAAGTCTCTGAATAGGCCAGATTGAAATATGTCTTATTGAAAACACTTAGGTTTTTGTACTGAGAATGATCTCTCCTTACAGAATATTGATATTCTTCGTTTCATGAAAGGAGGCTGAAACATTTCTTGTTTCTAAAGAACATATTTCAATTTCACAGATGAAATGCATAATTGCAAAAGATTTTTGAAGCGTTCTTCAGTACATACTGAACATTCTTTAAAATTCCGATTAAAGGTGTGCCCCTTAACAGCAGGAGACCAAAAATAGTCATAAAGCTGCTCTTCATACTGAGGGGTGGGGCAGGGGGAATCAAATGTGAATGTAAACTGCAGGACCACTGTATATACCAAGTATATTCTTTGCGGAAAAGCACTCTAGCTCCCATGTGAGAAAGAAGAGAGACTTGGTTGATAATTATATAAAGCATGCAGCTTGGACCAAAATCTTTTCATTAAAAAACTTCAGGCAACATGATAATGTTTACAAGCATGCCATATTGTATTATTCTATATGAAATATTTTTCAGGTATAATGCATCTGATAAGCAAGACTTGAATAAGACTCTGTTTGTTTAAAAATACATAACATAAAATATATTTACAACATTTTTAGAACAAAAACAGGGAAGAGCTTGAGGTTTCTGTGCCCATTTTATTAAAATAAAACCTCCCATAGATAAGGTTTTGGATTGAAATTGTAAAGCAAGTTAAAACGTTAAAAGCATTCACTGGCTAAAAATGAAATGAATAACAAGTCAAGTAAATGTGTTCTTTGTCAGAGATTTCAGTCTCTACATGTGTGGGGGTTTTTGTTGTGGGTTTTTTTTTTTTTTTTTCTTTGCAATATCAGATAAGCATGGATGAGATCTAGCCAGTGGGATCTAGAATGAGCTGAGCTATTCTCCATGGTGGTGACTAGTCAGCTGAATAGCTCTGCCTATTTAACCTCTGGAGCCAGGTTTCTGAACTCCCATCATAATGTCAATACCTAACTTGGAGTGACTCGATCTCCAAATGGATCTTGTCCCAACAGACAATACTGAAGGGACTTGCAATGATTTAAGCTGGTAGGTCCAGCTGATATTATGGCACAGATGGATCTTTCTTAAGCATGTTTTATAATGGTACTGTTATGTTTAAATGTTATTGAATGCTTCCGAAGTTTCAGCATGAGAAAATCATGGATGTTATTCTGACATTTCTATGCTTCAAAGTGGCATTTCGATATCGGGAGAAAAAAACACAAAACACCAAAAGAAACCACAGAAGACCAAATTGGAACAGGAAGGGAGGTGGCAAGATTGAAGGGTTAATGTGTGTTTCTGTGCGTTTTTTTAAATGGTGAAAACCTAATTATGTAAACTTTAACTTTAAATGCATGCAGCTTAGGATAGACGTACTTGAAAACTATACAGAGGTCTTTGTTCCTTAAATGTACATGAAGAAGAACACGTTGAACATCAGAGTAGCTTATAGTCATATTTTGTGGTGTCCATTTAATGCTGATACACAGTAGAGGCTGCTGCTATTTCATAAAATAGCAGTTGCTGAATGTCTTCCACAGTAAGAGCCAGCCTGCTCGCTTTTCAAATTTGAGACCAAGGAATAGCCACAGATTAATTCAGTGAGCTATCATTAGCAAAAGAGGGTGGACAGAACTTGTACTTCTTCATCAGTGTGTAGGTAGTTGCACTGAAAGCCTTTTTCTGTCAGAAAAATGCTAATTCAGGAAAACCATCTATTTTGTTGGAATGTATTGATTTTTGCAAAAATTTTTTTTTGGGGAGGTTGAATGTGCAAAGAGGGGGGCATGGTGAAGTCAGTAAGTCAAAGCATTTACTTGGGATACAAGAAACACTTTCTGTCTGATTTTTTTTTTTTTTCTTTTTTTTTTTTGGCAAGCATGTGCTCCTGAACCCTCAGCACACCAAATGGGTGCTCAAACCTGTTGTGTTGATGACAACCTGGGCTATAACTGTTTTTCTTCTCTTGTGTCTTTTCCTGAGAAGTTCAAAGATATCATTTTTGTTGTAATGTGAGATCAAAACTTTGATATTTTCTCATGAAACTATACTCCTGTTTTCCAGGCAGCCCTGGAGGATGATGAATGATAGGTATCTCAAAATCTTCAAAACAATCCACATTGTTTCTGACAGCTGTGACAAAGAGAATGCTATTAGCTAAGTCCCAAAGGACAGGTTAGTAGACCAGCCAGTCCCCTACTGTGAACATATTTATCATCTTCATTGTTTTCAAGTTTATGAAATGGACAATTCCAGAGGGCATGGGTTCTGCTTCTGCAAAATAGAAACTCCAGCATTAAGGCAACTCTAGTTGCCCAGTACACAAAGGTAAACATCAGTGTCATGTCTAAACAGTTCAAAATTTAAGTTAAGGAAATGTCATGGTGTGGTTTAAAACAAATTAAAAGAATTCTTCCAAACCCTCAGACCAGCACTGGAGTAATTTTTTTTTTTTTTTTTTTTTTTTTCCCCCTGGCTCCAGGTTTACATTGATCACTTTTTCACAATATAACTAAGCTCTCAGCTGGTTCAAGAACAGTTGCATTCCAATAATTTTCTTCTTTCCAACTTCTTTTGGCTATTACTAATTATTTATTTGGTTGCTATCATTAGTGGGTCAAATTCTGCTCAGCTAGGGTTTTGACGTTTGTTTTGCTTGATCAGAGTAAAGAATTTAGTAGATGATATAACACCCTTTCATTCTGATTGTAACATATGCAAAGGAGAACAACCTTCTGAATAGCCAAAATTTCTTTATTCCATGACTTTAGCTGGAAATGCCTCAAGAGCTTGTTAGATGAATGGATTAGCAGAGATTACCATGTTTATTTGCAATATTTTAGCACTTCTGTTCTACTGCAGAAACAATGAATGGAAATTCAAGGCTAAATGAACCTGCTGTGGAAAAAACAAAACAAAACAAACCCCAACACCCCCCAAAAAAACCCAAACAAGCAGAAAAACAGCAACAACAAAAACAAACCCAGAGTTGTTATACTCTGTTATACTTAAGCAGAACACCACCACACACACACACACACACAGAAATTTGCTAAGGATTTATAAAACATTTGCCCTTTCAATTTTATCTAGTTATTCAAGCTCTAAAATATTAACAGCTGTTTTCCTTTTAGGACTTTACCTGAACTGTGTCTGAAGCTGCAGTATCACAGTTTAATACTAAAGTAAAGTATGCCTTGGCTGAAAAAGAGGGCCATGAAATACTTGCATTTCAGAAGTTATCATAAATGCCATCCTTGGACTATTTGTAAACTTAGCAATAACAACATGAGACTGACAAGTAATTTCTAAAAAATTATTGCTATGGAACTGTAGCTTTTTCCTTCTGACTTGCTCCTATTTTATATGACTAATTGATACATGAGACTGGCTAGTGCATATTTAACTCTTCTCGGCTACTGGGGAGTTAGGTAATCTTTCTTTATGTAAAGAAACATGTTATAATGAAGTAGCAGACTTTATATAATACAGAAGACTTTTGAAATATGTGGTTCATACAAATGCCATTGAGATTTTTTTTTTTTTTGGGGGGGGGCGGGGAGGTGGTGTTGCAATTTTCTAAGAGCCTGTTTAGGTTTTACAAATATATTTGTGAAGTAATTATAACCTGATTGCAGTGACTGAGCATATTTCATAGTAAAATATCATTGTATAATGATTTTGAATTATTTTAATGAACAAGGCACATGATGTTGTAGATATGAATAAAATTTGAAGTTTAACATAGGAGACATCCACTAGGGGATCATAAGTATCATTCAGTGTAAAAAGGTTCCTCCACTCTGCGCTATTTTCATTATTCTGCCTTTGAATCCTGGCATCAGAACCACCTTCCTTTTAGTTGAGTAAGAACAGATGTCTCTTCTATTGGAGCCTGTCTCTCTTATCCAGCCAGAAGGCTCACTTTTAAGTTACATGAGGCAAGAGGTAGTTTCTCTCCCTATGAACTTAAGTGAGCTGTCAATCTCCACCCCTGCTGACTGAGGAGCAGGGAACCGAGATCACAATGGTACAAGAAAGCTGTACTTCTGATACGCTCGGATGTCAGGAAGGGATTCATTAGAACTAAAATGCCATTCTTAAAAGCACTGCATTCAGTGCAGCAGTTGCTTTTATTCTCCGCTAGCCTCGTGCTTTCACTCCTTGGGATAGCTAGACCACATATCCAACAGCAAAAAGGATTTAGCCTTCGTATGTAGACCAGAGAGACCTTGTGAGGATAAATCACGAAAATTGGTGGAACCATAAATCTGCTGCATCGCTGTATCTAAGTGAGGTTAGAATTAATGCCCTGATGCTCTTTGGTAACTCAGTCTTTGTGGCTTTTAATAGGTTTTCACAGTTTGCTTGAGCACCAGTGCTTCTCACAGCTTTCGGCGTTTGTTAACCAAATTAGAGGTACAATGAAGAGACTTTTTCCTCTCCTTGATTTCCTTTACACTGTTTAAATACCCCATTAAAATAATAATGTAACTTTAAACTATGTTCACACCATTGAAAATAACAAATCATAGTATATCTGCTGTCTGAGAATTTACAGAACACAGGTAAACTGCGTTTTTAATATCTATTCACTTCTAGAAGGTTTATAGAAGAATGGATTTCCATACTGAGACTTAATAATAGGACTATGTTTTATTCTTACATGCCAAAATAAAGCAGTCACAGCACAGAGAAAAGCATATTTTAGTTTTGCACCCATGACACAATATTTCCTATTAGGCAGTTGTGTTTTTAGTGATGGAGCTCTGAGGTGCCTTTTAATACTGTTATAAAATGGCTAATTCTTCCTGTGTTTAAGGAATAGTCATTTAAGTCACAGTTGTATAATATGGATTCAGGAGTCTAGTTTCCCATGTCCCACTCTGTAAAAATCAGGATAATAGTCTTCCACAGAGATGGCATAAAGCTAAATACGCTATTGATTGTGCAGTTACCCCACCTTTGGAATGGGCATTTATGATTACCTAAAACAGATGGGTAAGTTCTGTGGCAAACTCCAAACTTTTCACTGGAGTTTTGTGTGGCTTGTAACTGAGGAAAATTCAAAGCCTGCAAATAGTAATCTTGCTTCTGTATACTAGGGAATTGCTGATCCTTTTATATCTGTAGTCACAAAACAGGGATACGTTAAATAAAGTTATGATTGTGCCTAGGCACAAAGAAGCTTTAGTTTCTTTGTAGAGAGAGAGAGTGAAACAAGCTTGCAGCAGTTTTGGGAACAGTGTCTTGGGGAAAAGCAGGAGTATGAGAAACTGTTTGCTGGCAGGCTGAAGTTGTTCAGAGCTGTCTTTGCTGGAGTTCTGAAAGGGGCGTTACACCTGTGAATTGTAAAATTCGCTGCTGATGTTGCCATCAAGACACCTGCTCAGGCATACAAATAACTGTGAATAAATCAACCTTGGGAATTTGGTATTCTCTGTTATTATTGACTTATTTCTTTCCCAACGAATTAATTGCAGCACCTGGAATCAATTCTTTCCCAGCCACTGGGAAATTACAGCAATATTTCTTTCCCCAGAGTTTTGTACTTTTATATTTTAAGTATTGTGTTCAACTTTTTTTTTTAATACGACGGTTATGATTTCACCAGTTTATGTATGTGGCTGTCTGAGTTCTATTATAAAATTAAGAGAACCTACCATATTCTTTGCCACAAAATATCATTCAACACCTTGCAACCTAAAGGAACATGGTAAGATCTCCAGGAAGGAGAAGCACCAGTCTAAACAGTCTGAGGGCTTTTCACTAGTTCACATCAAACATGACTGGAGAGATTATCTTCCTGTACTTAAATCTAACTCACATCTTTTTTTTTTTTCTGTAGACAACCTAAAATGCTCTACAGAGACAACTCTTGACTTTATCTTAGTAATCCTTTACTTTAGGGCTTACAACCAGGATAGACTTTTTTTATTGCTTTTTTATCTGGAAGACACTGGATGTCATAGTACTATGAGAACAAACTATTATAGAAATCAGAGTTCTTCCCTTAGACTGATATTCCTCGGGATATTTGCATTTATTGGCAGGTCTTATTTACATTCTGTTTTCATGTGGGTGTTTTTAAAAAACATCTAGAATTCTCTGGTGATATGATAAACCTTATATTTGGCTTCATAGTGACTTGTTTTAATTTGAAATTATTCTTACTTCAATGTTAATTTGAAACACAGACCATACTCGAGTGAGTTTCTTAAAGACGGATAATTTTTAATATTGCCAATTCAGACCTATAACAGTGTAAGCAATCAATATTAAATTACAGCTCAGTAAGGCAGGGCATTTTGTGCTCTTGGACAAAAAGCTATTAAATTCAGTGGTTAGTACTCTTTCACAGAGCCTTTTTTTCCTGTTCTTTCCTGTTTGCTTTCATTAAACTAAAGGAACAATATTTTTCTGCTGAGAATTACCTGTAAGTAGAAAGTGGACTGGGAATTCTAAAAGTGACTTTTTTTCTTAAAGGTGTTGTCAGATGTACAGGATTTTCAGACAATGCTGAGTACCTGCTTTCTAGAAATCACCCTCTAAGTGATTTCAAACTGGGAATCCAAAATCAGTAGCAGTGCTTGAAATTGTAGGCACGGTTTTATTTCATTTAGACCTGAATGTTGTCAGGAACCAGTTGCTGACATTCACTTGCTGCTGTTTTCCAAAATGCTGATAACTGTCATCGTTGAATACATTTATAAAGGCATTTATCTGAAGAGAGGTGTTAAGGGTCTGATTAAAAGGTCTTATGTGTAGCGCTGGGTTTCTTGTGCTAAGTGCAGATCAGAACAGTTCAACAGCTGGTTATGTTTTCATTTGGTTTTTCATGGTATGACTTTTGGAGGCCTATCAGTATAAAAGATGTTGGGGTTGTTGATGTCCTGTGTCATTGCTGCAGGAAATGATAACGTGTCAGCCCTTTCATAAAACAATTAACCTCTATTTTTAGATAACTCTGGAAGGCTGTTCCACAGTCTTTAATGGCTAGATAATTTTTGTCCTAGATCTAAAATATTGTCGTGGGTGAAGCTTGGCTGACTGCCAGACCTCCACCCAGCTGCTCTCTCACTCCCCCTCCTCAGCAAGACAGGGGCAGAAAATAAGATGAAAAAGCTCATGGGTCGAGTAAAGACAGGGAGATCACTCACTAATTACCATCATGGGCAAAACAAACTTGACTGGGGAAGATTAATTGCCAGTTGAAAATAGTGTAGGATAGTAAGAAACAAAGACAAAACTAAAAACACTTTCCCCCATCCCTCCCTTCTTTGCAGGCTGAACTTCACTCATGGTGCTTCTACATCTTTCCCCACCGAGCAGCACAGGGCGATGGGGAATAGGGATTGCAGCTAGTTCATAACACTTCATCTCTGCTACTCTTTCCTCTTTGCTCTGTTCCTCTGCTCCAGCGTGGGGTTACTCTCATGAGATACAGTGCGTCATGAACTGCTCCAATATGGGCCTTCCCATGGGGTACTGTCCATCAGGAACAGACTGTTCCTGCATGGGCTCCTCTCCATGGGTTGCAGTTCACACCAGCAGCCTGCTCCTGTGTGGGCTCTCCACAGGTTGCAGCTTCCTTCAGGGCATATCCACCTGCTGCGGCATGGTGTCCTCCATGGGCTGCAGTATGGATATCTGCTCCGATGTGGTCCTCTCCATGAATTGCAGTGGGACAACCCACTTCACCATGGTCTTTCCATGGACTGTAGGGGAATCTTTGTTCCAGCGCCTGGAGCACCTCCTCCTCCTCCTTCGCTGACCTTGGTGTCTGCTGGGCTGTTTCTCTAACATTTTTTCTCACTCCTCTCCCTCACAACTGGTGTGCAGCATTTTTTATCCTTTCTTAAATATGTTATCACAGGGACACCACCGCTGTTGCTGATGGGCCTAGATTTGGACAGTGTTGAAACTGGCTGGAACTGGCTCTGTCGGACATGGGGGCAGCTCCTGGTTTCTCCTCACAGAAGCCACCCTTGCAGGTCCCCACAATCATAACCTTGCCACATAAACCCAATACAAATGTTCATGAATAACTTTGAGTAATATAAAGCTTTTCTCTAACTGCTTTCTATTGTGACTTTTTCCCTGAGGAGCAGTAAAAGTGAACTGCCAAATATCTGTGTGACCTATGTTTGACATCCACACTTACAATAGAAAATTTTTCAAAGGATATTTGTCTTGTATTTTCCTGGTTCACAAAGAAACTGTTTAATAATTCCTATAAATTAGTTCTAAGTGTCACTGAAAAATATGTGAAGAGAGAGGAACAGTTTTGTTTGAACACCAAATCTCCTGTAACTTTAGCAAGCAATATATACCTAGTTAAATTAGAATTGTAGGCTTTCCTTTGGTTATAGTAATGTACTTTTAAAAATGTGGTTGTATTCAACTCAGGTTTGACTTAGGAAATTTAATTGTTATGAGTTCATAACTTGGTGTTGTAATGATATACATAACAGCTTCTCAGGTCATGATACTTCTTCCATCTCACAGATTTCGTTAAACAAATTAATTTTTTTTTGCTAGGAAAGTAGATAAATTTAATTATTTTTAATGTTTATTAAAAATATTTTATAGCAGAAGGAAAAAATTATTTTCAGTTTTGAAATGTTATTAAAGTAAACCAACTATGAAATTTTGAAATTTAATATACTACTTCCTGTTAAAAACAAAGTGCTTAAAATCAAAGAGTACGTTCTTAATATTGCAGTCATGCATAAGCACCCATTAGAACAACAGCACGTTATTACCAATTACTCAGGAATAATGGAAGCTTTACAAAGCTTTTAGGAAAGGCAGCAGAAAGTTTCATCAACTATGACAGTTAAGGATTGCTAAAAATACTTGCAAATTGGAAACCGGCGGTCACACAAGCTATTTCACTGATAGTTTTGGAGACTTACAATAGACTTGCTTCTGTAAAATAACTTTTTTATAGGATATGCATCACTTCCTGCTCCAGTTAAGAGTGATAACCTTTATTTGATTTGTTGAGTCTATTATAGCAGATATGCTATTTCACTGAATACTGACGTGGATGCCCATGCAGTTGCACTGCAGCATGAAGCAGTCCTTTGCAGTGCTGCAGGCAGCTCGTACCATGACACTGCTGCATGTACTTTCTTTTATTGATTAGTACTATTCCCTGGGATTTACTTCACCACTCCAATGAGCTTGCTTGAGCAGTTAGTTATAAATCTCTGAAGCATGCCCTAACAGTAGAGAACTGATGAAAAGTATCTTGTACGTATTAAAGGTTTTAATTATTTATTATTGGAGATATGGTGAAGTCTTATTTTTATATGAACCCACTTGTTTATTTTCAGTTTAGGAATGCCAAAACTTAAATTCTCCATTGTATATATCACCACAGGATCTTTATGACATAAAGCTTTATGTTCTTCTGTGTCTCTCTGAAACCCTGATCTGAAGAACAGCTTTGAGCTCTGGAGCAAAAGAAATGCTTCCTTTTTTATTTCATCACCTTTGTGTGTAAATCTTCCAGTAAATGTTATTGCAGTTTATGCACTGACTTATGCGTTATGCAACTGCTGTTTGACCAAGAGATGAATGCTAAGTATGGCATTTATACTCAGGTATTCTGTTTGGCACCAAGTGAGGGTTACCAGTAACAGCACAGAATTACTTACGAAGAAAGCCTGTCATCCTCTTACAATTTTGAATTTTGGCTAAGAATAAGTTAATACAGTGTTTCATTTTACTTTAGAGGCAAAACAAGCATTTAAACCAGAGACTCTTTATTGGCCAAGAATTCTGGATTTCTTGAAGTGTACAAAGGACCCTAAAAATTGATGCTTGTTTGGCTCATATTTTAGGTGTGGCTGTCAAATAAAATATTTGCGGGCCCCTGAATAGTTCCACTCTACAGGCTATATCCTCTTCTGGTGACAGCATATGACTAAACAACCACTTTTAATTGCTGTTATGGGATCTCCATAAATCACAGTGATGAATGATGGTAAACCTATTCTCCACAGAAATTCTAAGCATACCATAACTTACTATCAGTGATGACTGCACCAGCATGTGATGGGTGGATCTCGGCTGGACGCCAGGTGCCCACCAAGCTGCTCTATCACTCCCCTCCTCAGAAGGATGGGGGTGAAGAAAATAAGATAGAAAAAACACTCCTGGGTCAATATAAAGGCAGCTTAATAAAGCAAAAGCAAAGGCCACATGCGGAAGCAAAGAAAACAAAAGATTTATTCTCTACTTCCCATCAGCAGGCAATGTCCCACCACTTCCAGGGAAGCAGGGCTTCACTACTCGTAGCAGTTGCTCTGGAAGACAAATGTCATAATAATGAATGCCCCCCCTCCTCCTCCTTTCTCTTAGCTTTTATTGCTGAGCAGATGTCATATGGAATGGAATATCCCTTTGGTCAGTTTGGGTCAGCTGTCCTGGCTATGTCACCTCCCAAGATCTTGCCCACTCCTAGCCTATTGGTGAGGGGAGAATGTTGGAGAGAAAGCTGTGATGCTGTGCGAGTACTGCTCAGCAGTAGGCAAACCACTGGTGCGTTATCAACACTTTTCTAGCTACCAACACAAAGCACAGCACTATGAGGGCTGCTGTGGGGAAAATTAACTTCATGTCAGCCAGACCCAATACACAGCAAAAGATGCAAGACTAATTGAAAATAAGATTTCCCCGGGACTCAACATCCATTACTCTAGCCCAGCTTTCCACGAGAAAGGAAAAAGTAACACTATTATTTTTTTTTTTTATCAGAGTTCTCTACTCATTTTAAGTGAAAGCTCAAACTCTGCCTGTAATCTTCAAATGACCTAAAGAGATGCATGTTCCTGGAGTTTTAGCCTGTCATAGAGGTGAGCATGTGGAAGAAACTCTACATTTAAAAATGGAGTTGGGAGCTTGAGAAAGAAATACAGAATAGCTTAGCCAGATATACCGATTACTCATCTTACTTCACTGGTGTCAGTCACCACACCTCAGGCTATTCCTACTTATAGACAGTTTTGCTAGTGCTGGGCAGGACAGCATCAGGAGGGTCCACAGAACTCTGTCTTGAGGTGGGTTTTCCCACCTCAAGAAAGTGAAAGCAATGAATCTGTGAAAGCGAAGTTGAAGAGATGAAAAAATAAATTGTTACCTAGAATATTGCAGCATGTGAGTTCATTTAGGATCTTTTCACACCCTCAAAAGTAGGCTTCAGTGCTCTTAGCTCCTTTCAAAGCAGCATCAGAACAAATAACATGGTGAGGCTATTATACTTAAAATACTATTAAATAGAAAATATCCTCTGACTTTGGTAACTTGTCTCTTAGTTCATGGACTTTTGACAATTAATAAGAAATGAAGTTAATAAAAACCATAATATATTAATAAGTAAGGGTTTTTTTTCTGTAAAAGGTAAAGTCTTCAGATATTTTTCAGACCTCCACAGAAGCCAAATACACTGCACTTGAAATGAAAATTATTCTTCCTTAATGCAAAGAAAACACAACTTGAAAAAATGTCATTCTGAACCTATGGGATTCTTTATGGAACACTGTCTCTTTAATGACCAGCGTGTACAAGAGCATAATTTTCAAGAAGCAGCTATAGATAAGAATCCACCCCATCAGATGTCATAATATATTATAAGCTTTGGAAAAGCACTTATTTGATCAGTCATATTTTATAACTAGTATAAATTTGCAGGTTTGTACATTTTGTAGATTTGATTAAAGGCTCTGCTAAGTAAGCCAAATCTTCCTGAGGTGGTTGCAGAGGTTACTGTACCTAGAATAGCAGAAGGAACTGTGTTTTATAGTTAACACGCTGCATAATACCTTAATCTACTAAGTTTGCCTTTTCTGTTTATTTGCTTTGATGTTCAGCAAAACATCTAATTCTTCTTAGAGATTTTTGTCTGTTTGATCAGTCTTTATAATTGTCAATACTTTGCAAACACTGAGATGCATGTGTGACTTACTTGTGCTCTCTCTAACTGTGGGTTATATTCTAGCTGTTTATTTGGGGGTTTGTTTAGCAAGTGTGTACCGGAACTTGTTACTTTACCAGAAGAGAGAATAAAACTGTAGTATATGCCTGGTGGAAAACTAAAGGGTTTCTAGTTTTGCTCAAAGCTACTATCCAAACTACTCGGTACGCTTCTCAGGGTAAAATGATGGATACCATGTGCCTGTGGTCACTAATGAGGAGTCTTTCTTTTAGCCCACGGTCTTTTAGCTCTACCTTTTTAAAGGGTCTGCTTAAAGTTAAATATTCAAGGGGTCATATTATTTGTGAATGTATAGGGTCATTTTGGAGGTCAAGCAACACTTTATTCCTTTAGTTTTAATTATTTCTGCAACAACAAAGGAAGAGCAGCTGGGCAACAACAGAGAGACCAGCTGGGTAAATGACTTCATGACTAGTAAAGTGGCAAAAAAAATTATTACCGTAGAAATAAATCCATCCTAGTTTGAAATAAATTTACAAGATCAGCCCCATGAGATATGTTTTAAATTTGACTACAATTATTTTTGAGAATATTTAGGAATGTGACAAATCGAATACCAGAAATAAAACAATTCTATGCCCTACCTTGGAAGGGCAGCCCTTACGAGACTGTCACACTGTTTCCATTACTTAAGAGCAAATTCTCCTGTCTTAGGCTGATTCTAGGACCATAACAGGTATCAGGTGGAACACAGAAAATGATCCTCTAAAATCTTATAAAGGAATATAATGCTGCTCATGTGAATTTTTCTACTGGCTACTATGTAAGCACTGATCAGGGAGTACGTGTAAGTTTCTGTGATCAGAGCAAGTTGTTGCACTACGTTTGTTGAAAGAGACTTTCTTCTTTACCAATCCATTTCTTTTGGTGCTGATGTTAATACTATGGTTACTGAAAAATCATTCCACATATCTGGCTTCTAACATGTTCTGAAACCAACTGCCTTTCGACCGTGGATTTTTCTGAGCTCTTAATTTACACTTCTTCAGCTTCTAAGCCTTTTGAGAGCTGTTTGATTTTTGAAATCCAAATAGTTTCACTGTGGGCTCTGTCAAGCACAGCAGCTTTCCTAATTATTACGAAGTTTATTTTGACTGCTGTTATGCTTTAAGCTGTCACTTTTTTCAGACCTATCTATTGTAGCCCCAAATTTCGTTTTCTTTTAATAGTGGTAGGCCCATTACTGTATATAGACAGCTGGTATTTTTTTTTTATTATTATTTGCATCATTTCACACTTATGTTCAATTTATAATCCAGCCAGTTTCATAAAGTCATTTGCAGCTCTTTGCAGTCATTCTTCCATGCTTCTATTTTGAATGAAGTAATTTCAACAGCAACCTTTGCCACCTCATTGTTTTTTCCCTTTTCCAGGTCATTTATGTATTTTTAGTGTTGAACCGCACGTAACCCAGCACATGTGAAACTCTCTTCACAGCCTTTGTCTGCTATGGAAATTTATCTTATCCAATCTTTCAACAAATTATGTAGTACCTTTCTTTTATCCCATGGCTACTTAGCTTGTTTAAGAGGCTTTGGCAAGTAAACTTCTTGAAAGCCTTGTTGCTGACAGTATCAGTCGGATCTCCCTTATCCATGAACTTGTTAACTATTTTTAAATGCTGCTTCCCAAGCCTAATGGTGCTCTTTCACTTTTGAAAGGCCATTCTGACTCTATCGGATATCATGCCGAGCAATGTTTCTTCTGACATGTTTTGGGGATGTTTTTGTGGTTGTTTTTTTTTTGTTTTTTTTTTTTTTTTTTTTTTTTTTTTTTTTTTGTCCTCTTCTGGTAGTTTCTGCTACCTTTCCCAGTGCAGGTAGCTGTGGTTGCAGCTTGACCACAGTGTAGAAACACCTGGGAGCTTCCCTGAAGAGGAGCTTTGAACCTTATCTTCAACTCCAAAGAAGGATTATTCAGATTTTTGTTTGCAAGGTGGCCACTATTTCATCAAACAAAATGAAGAATATGTCCATATGATGTACACTAGATTTTTTTTTTTTTTTTTTTCCTCCTGCTTGGCGGTCATAGCTCAGTAATCCCAATAGTGATTATCTATGCTGCAAGTCTTCCTTTGGATGACAAAGTAGAGAGCTGGGGAAGCTGAGAAGGCAGGCTTGTCTGACAATCAGCAGTGAACAAAATATTTTTATGTGAAATGCCTAATGTACTCTTGTGAATGTCAGTGTGGAAGAACTTAACCTACGTATTTCATTTATGAGACAGAATGCCCTTAGCATATCAAGGGAAACAATTGAATTTGCTGCCAGGTAAAAGGAAAAAGTTGGTGAAGATGCTAAACAGAGTCACATTTTTGTATAAGCTGATCATCAGTAAAGTGCACCTCTTCCATTCTCTTTACATGTGTTAGTCTTGCTGAAAGATAATATAATACTTACTTTGTTTTTTCATGTCACCTTAGGTTAGTGAAACCCCAAATTTCATTGGCTCGGAACACTTGCCATCCAAAGACTAGAAAACAGCTATAAAAAATAAAAGTATAAACTCCTGCATGATCACTGTGAAAAGTTTTATGCTATGAAATAAGTGAACACTTAAAAAGAGTCATTGTGCTTATTGGCACACAACAAAGATTTTTAGGGTGTGATGCACTTTATGCTGGGGATTTGATTCATCAAGGCTTCTTGGATTGCAAATCCAAACATGGTTTTACTTTTGGACAAAGTTGCAATGCTTTGGCTAAAATTGTAGAATAAGTTTTCAGCTGTTACTATTAAATAGGGTTAATTAGTGAAGTTCAAGTTTCAGTAGCAAAGTTCTTGCTGTTTAATGCACCATATGAGTGTTTGAGCTAGTAGGATATAGTGTCATGATCTCTCCTGCTCTTCATTTATGACATGTGAAATGAAAGCATTACAATAAAAGGAATTACCTGAGTAGTTTGAATGTTTTCAGGTAGAGAAGAAAAATGAAGTAGCATCTTAGGTTTAACTATTGTTCTGTTCATTAGCTGAAAGACCGGTATCACTTCTTTATTTCCTGGGAGCTTTTTTGAAAGGAAAGTTTTTTAAAAGAAAGGATTTAGACACTCAAATCCAGAAGAAGATTTAGGCATGTGAATCCTCTGCTAAGAATGACATTTCTCTACAGCCTACATTAAGATGCCTAAGACAAGAGAAAAATGAAATTTAAGACTCTCCTTTCCTGAAAAGCTGTTTCAAGGCTTTTCAATAGTGTAAGCCATATCTGGAATTCACTGTCCTAAGGATAAGGACAAAATAACTTAGTTATTTCAGGAACCTTGAGGGATAACAAATTCTGCCCTGCAGCAGCAGAGGTGTTTTTGACATTATTAATATATTTGGTGGCTGAGATGAGTCAAAGGAGGTTGGAAAGGGGCTGTCAAAAGACTCTAAGGTGTTTGAGGAGACCGGGAAGTTTTGATGGTCTGTTGGGGATATTAGATCCTTCTCCCTTCCACCCCCTCCCCAGCCCTGCTGAATTCTTCATTTACCCCTTGTCATGGTTTAACCCCAGCCTGCAACTAAACCCCACACAGCCACTCGCTCGCTCCCTCCTGCAGTGGGATGGGGGAGAGAATCAGAAGGGTAAAAGTGAGAAAACTCGTGGGTTGAGATAAAGACAGTTTAATAAGGAAATCAAAAGCCACACATGCAAGCAAAGGAAGGAATTCATTCACTACTTCCCATCGGCAGGCAGGTGTTCAGCCATCTCCAGGAAAGCAGGGCTCCATCACACGTAATGGTTTCTTGGGAAGACAAAACGCCATTGCTCCAAATGTCCCCCCTTCCTTCTTCTTCCCACAGCTTTATATGCTGAGCATGACATCATATGGTGTGGAATATCCCTTTGGTCAGTTGGGGTCAGCTGTCCCAGCTGTGTCCCCTCCCAACTTCTTGTGCACCCCCAGCCTCCTCGCTGGTGGGGTGGGGTGAGAAGCAGAAAAGGCCTTGACTCTGTGTAAGCACTGCTCAGCAGTAACGAAAACATCCCTGTGTTATCAACACTGTTTCCAGCACAAATCCAACACACAGCCCCATACTAGTTACTATGAAGAAAATTAACTCTATCCCAGTCAAAACCAGCACACCTCTCTACAGTTCCTCTCCCACAAATCTACTTAGTTCACACTTTCATAAAAAGCTCATCTGCTATAGAAATGGGAAAAGTGGTTTGGGAGGAGACTATGGTTTATTGCAACAAGGAGGACTGAGTCAATAACATCACTTATGGCTGGCACAGCCAGAAAGGAAACATAAGCTGAACCCCAAATAAAAATTTTAAACGTGCTACTGCCAAATGGTACCCTGTACATTTCCTGGAGAAACTGGTAAATAAAAAAACCCTTATTTTTTGGCTACTGCATTGGGGAAGTTAAGTATCTATCTTTGCCAGTGCTCTGTCTTCTGTAATCTGGCTGGTTTTTTTGGTTTTTGTTTTGTGGTGGTTTTTTTCCTGACAGGAAGAAGGGGTATATTTCACCTTGCACTATGAGCCAATATACAAAGTATTCAGCTGGTGAGCAGGTTGACTTGTTCAAAATCCTTGCTCTAAGTACCAAGCACTTGGTGGGATCAAGATTTCATTGGTGGCACACCACAAGCACCATAAAGTGTGGGCAGGCTTCAACAGCAGAATCCTGAGCGGCTTAGCGAACCGCATTGTTAGGCAACCACTGAATGATGCTCTAGTATCTCAGTGTTGGAATGTCCAAGTCTTTATATAGCTCTGGTCTTTTATTTTTACTCCATGGTTTATTGAGTTGATTTTTTTCTTTTTTTAAAATTACCACGGGAACTAAAGATGTAGGAATAGACAGAGAAGGACTTGTAAAACAGCTGGAATCCATCAGAAAAACACTATCTAGAACTGATTGTTGGATAACCTTCTTTAAAATCACATCCCTATCTGGCTGGAGTTGTATGTATGTGGTGTGACAGTCCTTGAGAAGTACAGAGTACAAATCCCTGTTGTAAACAAGTCTGTGCTCCCTTTGATTTATCAGCTCCATGCAGTAGAACTTGTCTGCTCCGAATAAGCACAACCTGAGGTGATCTCCAGGTAGATTAGCTAATGAGGTTAAGGCAGGCAGGGATGAAAACATGACTGTAGAAAGGAAGCAACAAAGTAAACATAACGCAAATAGGATCAGCAGCACATAACTCAGTTTAGGTCCTTTGGTTAAAAGAAAATGGAGCTATTTATGTGACTGTGTAGTCGCTAGAGCTAGGGAACTTTTAAACTTTTTGTGAATCATCTCTGATCTCGCATCCACAGAGATAAAAAGTAAAATATGAAACTCTGTAGTTTCTATGTTGGTTAAAACAGAGGTGAATTAAAGATACAACTGTCTTGATTTGGGTTAAGATAACTAGCTTAAAAAACTATGAATATGTATTAGCTGTTGTGTTACAGAAATAGTAGAGAAGTAAAGTGTGTTTCATGCTGAGAGCTTATTCGTTTAGAATAAAGATACGAAAGTGCATTAAGGAGGAAAAAAGGGCTAAACTTCAAAGCTTGTAGGAGAAAGACTTCCCTGTTTTTCATTCAAATGTAAGTATTTAGGAAGAGGAGGTTTTAGGAAGAGGTATAATCACACTTGCTATGGAGTCGGTATAGTTCTGTACTTAGAGGAGGTCACTATCTCTATCTTCTCTGGGAAGAAAATGCAATTTTAACATGGTATAGTGGAAGTTTTGGGCTAAAGATTTTAACATTAGCAATATGGCTAGGATGTTTATGAACATTATATTTTTTTTTTTCCTAATTTCAAAGTTGTTAATATTCTATTTCCTTTTACCTCTTTATGCAGCCCCACTATTGCGTCAATGATTTTCAGTGATTTTCAACTTCTAATATGCCTTTCTTACGTCTTATTATTCACTCTATTACCCTTTGATATCAGTCAACTCTTTGATTCTAGCAGCAAACACCAAAGCTAAACTCGGGGAAAAAGTTGGGATTCAGATTTGACTTAAGTGATAATGCAGTCTTAGCGAAGCATAGTTATTGTTTCTATTTTTATACACTTTGCATGAGGTAAAAGTGTAATCATGATCACACCTCTTGTGAGTATACTGGTAGGATTTAAGCAACTTTAGGAAAAATGTAGAGGATATAGGTTGCAGCTTGAAGAATATGCTCTTTGTGGAGAGCTTTGAAAAGCTTTGTGCAAATACTTATATTTTAAGGAAATGAGATATAAATAGAATGGAATTTTTATTGTTGACGGTACTATTCCTAGTCCTGGGAGAGAATCCTCTGTCAGAATATACTTGTTCTTGAGAAAGATACCATTAGGGAGTCTTTTCTGCTTCCCTCCAGAAGTAATGCACTTCAGTGGTTGAAGTGGGGGGAGATGGGAAGAGGTGGGAAACCCACTCAAGGTTTTTCTTCATATGCATTAGTTTTCAAGCAAAAAAGGTGTTTTAAGTAATGACTGATAACCTTAAACAGAACATTAACTTAATGGTGTCTGAAGTGCAAAACAATTGATTCAAACTCAACATTTTTGTACTGTTTTTCTTTAAGAAATACTATTATTCTTAACCCTATTTACATCAACAATTCTACTACTAGTTGTCTGTGATATATAGACATATTTGACCCCTTGCTGATCTTATAGGCAGACCTCATACAACCCCTTTTTGACGATATTAATATCCAGTATTTTGGTCACATAGGTCTTAATTTCCCTGGCAGCTGATTTAATTTTGTTAGATTTTTATATGCACTTGCAATTCTAGTTGATCAAACTATGTTTTTGTTGCTTTTTTTTTTTTTTTTTAACTCTGGCTATGGACAGTGATGTTCATATGCTGCAAAAACCACATACTGCAGTGTGGTTTTCTGCCTGTCCATATCAAATAGGACTTGAAATGCCTTCTTGGATCATTAACTGCAGTTCCCTACCGACTCAAAGAATCAGATTACACGATCCCTCTTATTTATCTCTAAATTAATGTTTTGCTTTCTGTGAGGTAAGGAGATTTCTCTTACATGTAGTGATAGACAACAGTTTGGATCTCTGTCATCTTTTGATTTTCACTTTGACAGCGACTTCCATTTTCTGGAGAGAATGTCTTTCTGAACTTTTATAGGTAATCATACTGAGATATTCACAGTAAAAATGGGGATTCAACAATGCTGCTTTGTTCATCCTATGCTGCAAACACTGTTCTATTAAGGATAAGATATCTCCAAAGGGTTTTATCACTAAAACCTTGAAGAACGCTTGGCAGATCAAACCACGTTAGACACTTTTCAATTAAACAGTCCTGCTTGTTATGTGATTAGTAGCGTGTGCATATTACTCTTGAGTATTTCTGCTCAACGATGCTTCGAACACCTCCTGGTTTTCCTCTCATTGTGACATGTTATCATATCACATTTACCACCTGGGAAAACTCAAGACCAAAACTAAAACTTTAATAGGATTTTGGTTTTGGCATTTGCACTTAATTAAAATACTCAGATGAAGCCCAAGAACTCTTCTATAGGAAGGCATTTCCATGCTTCAGTGGAATAAATCTTCCTTAGAAACCCATGTTCTGTGGTGTAGCTATTTACGTCCCCTGGGGTTTCTAATGCTGCTTTACTACCTTGCATGCTGCTTTGAGGTCAAAGAAAATGCCTACTTTGTAGTGGCTGCAGGCAACACTAAAAGATATCTTGCTTGAAAAGGTGCCTTGCGTCCAAAGGACTTTAGCTAGCGAGATTATAGGAGCAGTTGTATGCAAGTTGTATGGAGAAAAGTTGGGGGGCAGGGAACCTTTACTTTTCTTCTATAGTAATTTGAAAAGCACTTTGTTAACAGAGAACCAAGGCTGAAGAAATTTGAGAGATGTAACCGAACTGATTAAAAGACAATTGTGTATTTTGCTTGCCTCAATGCTGCTGAAGTATCCAATTCAAGTATGACTACTTCAGTAAGACCCTTTGTCCTTCAATGTCTTAATTTTCTCACCTGATGAATTAGGTTAATCAAGTTTCTTTGTATTTTCAAGCATTCTACGTTTTAGTGCTGGGAAGCATTTAAATTAATTCCAAATAGTAGTAACAGAAAAAAACAAAATACGTGCAGTAAGAAAGAACATAAAGATAAAAACTGATGTCATTATTTGTGTTCCAACGTATTCTTTTTAGCAATTTTTAAAAATTGTATCTCAAAAGAAAAATTCAATTCCTCTCCTCAAGGAGAGGAACGTTAGTCCCTTTTTTTTTTTTGTTGTTTTCCACCCGATACACTACTTCTGGTTAATTATAGTTTGCTATTACATTTTTTTGTTTGTTTGTTTTTGTTATCTGTTAGGGGAATAGACCGAGTTTTATATATCCCAGTGGATACCTAATTGCATAATTACTCTCTTTCTCGCCCCCGCCCCTCCCCCCACAATGACTAATTGAAACTCTTCATGGTTTTTAAACAATGTATGTTCATTATAAAATTTGTTACAAGTGTACATTCAGCTGACCACAAATTTCATAAATGTCAGGTTTTTGTTTTCCGTGTATTGTATTTGTATTGTGTGTGCATGAGCAACTACTTCTGCTTCTGGTTTGTACTCATTTTTCATGACAGTATTTCACTGGAAATTAACTACTTCGTATTTTCAGCATAAAACGAAACATGTAATCTATGAAGCCTAGTGGATGAGGGAAAGGCTGTGG
>NW_009197199.1:0-6376 GCF_000690835.1 Fulmarus glacialis
AACCTTAATGATTCTATGATTCTAATTAAGCTATTATTAATAATAGAATCAAGCTGTTACTATTAATAACAGTTAACTATTTGTACCGTCCATTCAATTATCCCCCCTCAATCCTTCATTTTACTCAGCTAGAGCAGCAGTGAGGAGGCCAGCCCTGGCTGTTTACTGAGAACTGCATGGTCATACTGATGCACCATTTTTTTCTAGGTGTTCAGAAGTCCTTTCCTTCACTACGCATATATAAACCCTGTAGCCTGTGGTTTGTGTCTGCATATAGCAGCCGTCACCGCCTTGGCTATGGTCAGAGTCATAAAACCCGGTGTTGATGCTCGTGCGTGCTGATGACCTTGGACACACTCCGCAGACTCTTGCTGTTCTAAGTTTATCAGCTATCTCGGATTCGACAGGACCACAAGTCTGCAGAGCTTATCAGCTATTGGGAGACTTTCACACACTACCTCTCTGTGCGTACTTTTCCTCTTGCTGTTTTCTGTTAACTGTTTCTGTATGCACACAGGTGTGTATCTACAGAGCCCGTTCACACAAATTCACAAAGAAGAGGGGTTTGTGGCAAGGATCAATGAAGAGTAAGCAGCCCTTCCCGTGTCCCCTGCAGCGTGAGGTGGATGCTCTCTTTGTACCATCCCTGTAGAAAATTCCTGTACGGGGATAAGTCTGTGCTGCATATTGCATCATGGCTTAGCACTAGCTCAAGGATCAAAAGCATCTTCAGCAGGTCAGCATGGACCTTCGTGCATCTCAGAGAAGCCTGGTGACTTTGCCTGTGTGAATGTCCTCTTTAATGAGACATATCATTTAAAGCTAGCACAGATGTCTCTATCCTGCACTGATACTTTCACTGTACACATACAGCCAGATAGATCATTTCCCCTGAAGACCACAGAATTACAGCCAGTACATAATAAAGACAAATGGCAAAACAGATATAGAGAAGGACCAAAATACACTGAAGGTCTCCTAACCCAGTCTGCAACATGACCCTAGAGATCATGCTGCAGTGAATCAAATCTCCCCATTTTCTTAACATTCTGATTATTGCTTTTTTTTTCCCTTAAAAAAATAAAACAGACCCCCAAGATATAATCAAGAAGTCAATGACACATCTGGGCAAAAAGCCAAGAAATGCCTTGTGCCCAGTTGCCTGCCCTATGCATTAAAAATTCTTTATTCTTTTTCATTTTTTTTTGCTGAAATGAAAATTACTCTTAAATTCAACATAACAAGCTTCATTGCTAAAAATTTCTGACTCAATTCAGCTGAGGCAAGGCACAATCCCTACATAGAAGGTCTGAATTTGGTTTTTCCCCTTTCCTTTGACAAATTCGTTTTCCACAAAGGCCAGCATGCATCTACTCCATTAAATAGGAAACATGAAGTACAGATTTTTCAGCACTAATCCAACCAGTCTTACCAGGTCTACTGAGGCACCACCCATCCCTGCAAGCATTTGAAGACAAGATCAAACCACTTAGCGGTCAATAAGATGGAAATGTAACTAATTTGCACTTGTCTAATATTGCCAGCTGAAGGATGAACTAGCTCTTCATGCATTTTTGCACCGGAGATGGCCAAGGATTGATAAAAAATGTATTTTACTAGTAATTTTACACAAGCTTTGCAGGTATGTTAAGGCAAAAGAACAAAAATACCCATAAGAGACAGAAAAGCAGCTCTCACATTCTGTAACAATGCACAATCATTCTCTGAATCTGTTCGTGTGGGGACTAAAATGAACAGTATAACAAAACCCTCTGTTTTCCCATCTCTGCCTATGAATAGTTGTATTTGTCACTCGCATCTGTATTTGTAACATCTTTGACCTAATCATCAAGCAATATATATGCAAGGAAGATAAAACACAATTTCTGCTCACTGACCTTTCAGTCCCTTAACATATAAATCGTTTAACAAAACCTGCTGAATATTTTCTTATCTTCTGTCATCGGAAATTTCACGCTCCCTATGGGACTTGGTAGGATGTTTAATATAGACACTGTGTGGTGTGGTGTGCTGTTTGATGGGACACACTGCAACCCCAACAGCTTTCTGTGATTTAAAACAAAACAAACCACAAAAAAACCCAACAACCACACAACATATCAGAAGCACGCATTTTTGGAGCCATGTTTCATAGAATCATAGAATAGTTTGGGTTGGAAGGGACTTTTAAAGGTCATCTAGTCCAACTCCCCTGCAGTGGGCAGGGACATCTTCAACTCGATCAGGTTGCTCAGAGCCTCGTCCAACCTGACCTTGAATGTTTCCAGGGATGGGGCATCTACCACCCCTCTGGGCAACCTGTGCCAGTGTTTCACCACCCTCGTTGGAAAAAATTTCTTCCTTATAGCTAGTCTAAATCTATCCTCTTTTAGTTTAAAACCATTCCCCCTTGTCCTATCGCAACAGGCCCTGCTAAAAAGTCTGTCCCCATCTTTCTTATCAGCTTCCTTTAAGTACTGAAACACCGCAATAAGGTCTCCCCAAAGCCTTCTCTTCTCCAGGCTGAACAACCCCAACTCTCTCAGCCTTTCTTCATAGGTGAGGTGTTCCATCCTTCTGATCATTTTCGTGGCCCTCCTCCGTACCCGCTCCAACAGGTCCATGTATTTCTTGTGCTGAGGACCCCAGAGCTGGACGCAGTACTGCAGGTGGGGTCTCACCAGAGCAGAGTAGAGGGGCAGAATCACCTCCCTCGACCTGCTGGCCACGCTTCTTTTGATGCAGCCCAGGGCACGGTTTCCCCACCATGATGGCTGGGGCTCTCCTGGGGCTGGTTTCAGCAGATGGAGGAGGGCTGGGTAAGGTCCCTTCCCAGTCACCAAGCAGCAGGTCCCCATTCCTGTCCCTCAGGGCCAGGGCTCCAACCCGTTAATACTTCAGCTTAATCCTTCACATGTATTATGCAGAGGCAAGATGAGAGCAGAGGGACCGTACTCTGTAAACATTGGTCTCCAGGGCCATATTCTGGTGTGGTATAAAAATTATCCAAGGCAAGCTGTAAATGAGGGAGGCTGAGTGCTGGAAGAAAACTGGTTGCAGTAGCACTGTGTTTTGCATCAGCAGTCTTGATTAATGTAGCAGTATGGCATCTCCTACCCATATTTTTTATTTAAAAGTAGTTCAGGTATCTGCACATCCCTGCAGCGACCAGCGCTGATGTGTGCTGTGAAACCACACTAGGTCTATGCAGGCTGCTTCAGTTACTGTAAGGGAGAGGCTGGATTTAGCAGCAGATGAAGTCTGACTTGAGCTATGGCATCCCCACTGACTGTGTAGTTGGTTTAAGCTATAACTTAAATTTTGTCCATCTCCTACTAGCAAGAATCATTATCAGGTGATGTTTCAACTTTAAGGTAGTTGAACTGTTAAGAAAAGCTCAATCCTAGCTAGTAGATGCAGTGAGAAAATTGAGAGGTCAAGAAGTTGCTAATGCTAAATCCAATCATTCTGGTAATCACCTTACTCATTTAAGCTAATTGATGAGCTTATCTTAGTACTTGTGAGCTAGGCAGAGGTGCAGAAGAGAGGTTTGATGAGAGTGGAAGCGGCTGATGAAGGAGCTCCTATGCTAGCGCTGCTTCCCAGGTTTCAGCCTCTCAGACCAAGCAAACACCCTGGGACCTCCCCGTCATGGACAGTTCAGGATGAGTTCAGCACGGGGCACAGCGCGTGGTGAGGGGCCGGTGAGTAGCTCTGAACATGCCACGGGGGACTTGCCAAGGCTCCTCTTCCAGCACACTGTTTCTTTTCCATCTGCCTGAAGGATGGTGGCCAGAGGCAGCTCTCGTTAGGAGGCTCGTGGCATAAGAAGGTTGGCCTCCATGCTGCTGGTGTTCATAAAGGGAACCCTCCACCAGGCGATACTGTGCCTGCTTATTTCATGTATTCTGTATTTGCTTGATGCTTTTTTTAAGACTCTGCTCCATGTAAAACATAGGAAGGAGCTAACACTGACCCTTTGAAAGCCAAATCCCTTCAGTAATGCTTCCACTGTGTCAGCGAATACTAAATCTCCAATATATCTCTCTGCTCTTAACTTTCCTTTTAACAACATTCTGAGAAATTGAAATGTCCATAGCATTGTCATATTTTAAAAAGAATTTAAATTTAATTTGAAGCAATTATTCAAAGAAAAGTTCTAATACAAAAGTTATACACTCCAGTTAAACATTAATAATATTCAATATATTAAAATACTGACAATGCTTTATACTCTGTCATAAAAAAGAAAGGAGAGTCACGTAGCATCCCTTTTTACAGTCAATTTCATAAATCCACATCAGAGAAAAGCACGTTCCTAGTCCAATTAAATGTGTGTAATTAAATATTTACATGCAATTTATGACTTTGGGTTATAGAATTGTTAAAAGTTAAATCCAAAACTGAGATTGTATTTCCAGTACATATATTTTATTAATTGTGCCTACAAATACTATGTACTTTCAGAAAGCTACTTTCAAAAGTTAGGATGGGAAAATGAAGAACACAGAATTTAAGAAAAAGCAAAATGAGGACTATTTAATCCTTAAAAGTTAGAACTATAATTTGATTATGATACATATGATACAGTCTCACAAATTAATGTTCTTAGTGTTGCCAGCAGGTCGAGAAGGTGATCCTTCCCCTCTACGCAGTGCTGGTGAGGCCACACCTGGAGTACTACGTCCACCCCTGGGCTCCCCAGTACAAGAGAGACATGGACATACCGGAGAGAGTCCAACAAGGGCCACAGAGATGATGAAGGGACTGGAGCATCTCTCCTATGAGGACAGGCTGAGAGAGCTGGGACTCTTCAGCCTGGAGAAGAGAAGGCTCAGGGTGATCTCATCAATGTATATAAATACCTGAAGGGAGGGTGCAGAGAGGACAGAGCCAGGCTCTCTTCAGTGGTGCCCAGTGACAGGACCAGAGGCAATGGGCGCAAACTGAAACACAGGAGGTTCCCTCCGAACATGAAGAAACACTTTTTCACTGTGAGGGTAACCGAGCACTGGCACAGCTTGCCCAGGGAGGTTATGGAGTCTCCCACCTTGTAGATACTAAAAAAAAATCTGGACACAGTTCTGGGTAACTGACTCTAGGTGGCCCTGCTTGAGTAGAGGGGTTGGACTAGATGACCTCCAGAGGTCCCTTCCAACCACAACTATCCTGTGATTCTGTGAAAGGGACAGGAGCTGAATCAGTCACTGCTGTGTTCCCAAAGAACTAAAATAAATGAGTTTTCTCTGCTCTTCTTGCAGAACAGAGTGCTTGCAGAACATGTGCTAGTCTCCAGTGATCCTTCTCACTGATCCAAGCGGTGGTCAGTTCAGGCAACTGTCATGCATTCATGTAGTTACAGCCTTTCAGGCTATAGTTGTTGTCGCCCATGTCATCCACATCAAACCCACCTGCAGAGAGACACCTCAAGATAACAGGGATGGCACAGTCAGAGCTCATCAGTCCAGCACATCTCTTCCCAAGTGACAATTTATAAGGAGTGACCTTAATCTTCGTATTTCCTAACTTGGAATACTCCGTCTTACAGACAATGTAGTCTTCTAACGCATCTAAAATCTGTTAAAAAAAATTAAATCATTTTACCACATCTAACTCCATTTAGTGGATCCACAAAGGACAGTCAGTAGCACTGACCTGAAGACATTTAGTTACACAGCCCAGACTTCCACTAGATGAATTCCAGAAGTAGTTGGTAACACTTACACAGACCAGCCGCCTGGCAAAGGTTTGAAGGACACCTTGGGGGCTGCTGAGATCAGTGTGTTAATCATAGGACAGTAATGTAGATCGTGAACTGTGGGTTCAGTTCTTGGTTCTTGAGGTGAATCTTACTCTGATTTTTACAGATAGGCATGTAGCGCATTTGGGGTGGGTGTTAAGTTAGCAATTTAGCAATGATGTGGACTAATTTCTGTTGGAATATATTGTACTGAGTCAACTCTTTCCAATAGAGGAATAACAGAGCTGGCTTCTGCAGTTCTGCACTGGCCCTCTGTGGACCACCCAGGAGTGGTGTGGGCTGGCAAAAACCAGCAGGTCAGGACAGAAGGAGGGGATCAGGGTTAGGAAGCTCAGGGAAGTGCACTTTGCACTGGAGCAGCAGAGAATCAGAGGAGCAAATTCCTTAGAGCTACGAAGGTTTCCCCTCTGCCCCCAATTTAACTTTTATTTTCCCCAGTCAAAGGGTGATTTCTGCAGTGAAAATTCACTCAGAGTTATGAATCTTTTCCTGACAGTATGCTTGCTATACCTGGTATTTATAAGTTGTTTCGGGGGGGGACGAAGCATGCTCAATGCAGATGGGCTGCCTGGTGATATTTTCAGCACACATCCATTAAGTTCTGCCAATCACTGT
>NW_009197200.1:0-241 GCF_000690835.1 Fulmarus glacialis
GGTGTGTGTCCCCGTGCGTGTGCGAGGTGTGTCCCCGTGCGCGTGGGTGACAGGAGCAGAGCTGTGCGTGTGCCTCCGTCTGCACGCGGTGGGGGGTGTGCCGGGCGCCCGTCTGTGCGGGTGTGCCGTGGGTGTGTGTCCCTCTGTGGGGCTGCATCCCTGCACGTGTGTCCATGTGCGTATGTCCTTGCGTGTGTGTATTTGCTTGTGAGCCCGTGTACAAGGCTGCGCCCACGTGCAG
>NW_009197200.1:380-4877 GCF_000690835.1 Fulmarus glacialis
CCTGTGGGTCTGCATGCCCACATGAGGGGTGTGGAGCTGTGCCACGTGTGTTCCCCGGTGCCCACGTGTGTCCAGGCACTGGGGGTGGACGTGTGCTGGTACGTGTGTGCTGCCAGTGCCCCCGTGCCCGCCGCGGTGCCGTGTGCCCTGTGGGTGTTACAGTGCCCAGGTGTCACTGTGAGGACATCCAGCACTGGCGTGGGCTCCCCAGAGAGGCTGGGCTGTCTCTGTCCCGGGAGGGTTTCCAGACCCAGTGGGACGCAGCCGTGAGCAAACTGGTCTGAACCCACAGCTGACCCTGCTTGGAGTAGGGGGTCAGACTAGAGACCCCTCGAGGTCCCCTCCAATGTTAATGACCCTGTGGTCTGAGTGCACATCTCGGGTACCAGAGTGCTCTGTGCGGCGCAGCGGGAAGCCAGAGTCCCTGCGTGCTGCTCTCCAGGGCACAAAGCCCCCCCAGTGTCATTGGGAAGTTACCAGGACCAGCGCTTTTCTGCTGTCCCTGGGCAGATGTCTCTGGTCCCCGAATCTCTCATCCAGGCAGAAAACCGCTTTTCTGCAGACTCCAGCCCATTTTACTCCGTGGCTGCTGAGAAGATTGGCTCTTTAGGAGCAGTCCCAGCAGAAACAGGTAATTGGGTGGAAGGTGGGGAAATGGTCATAAATGCACAATAAACACAATGTTACACATGGCTCTGTAATTTAGCAGACTACTGCTGCCTGTAACGGTATTTATCATAGCGCACTCTTAGATTAGATTAACATTAGGGGAAATTTCTCTTGTGATTACTAAAATATAATCTAAAATTGCAATCTTCTTTGGTAAAAGATGATAATAACAATAATAATCAGAGCTAGCAGAAAAATGAAGTAGGTCTTACTACATTAGCAAGCATTTAGGAAAACCTTATGGCAGCTTCCTTGCTAACTCCAGTAAGGCAGAGACTTCTCAGTAGCTTGCTAAATTGGCTATATAAACTCTGAAAATATATGTGTTTGTCCATTCATTTTCAGATGCATGCACGCACACCAGATTATTTGTAGAAAAGCTCTTCTTAAAAAAACAAATTTAGAAGCAGACAAGTTGCCTTAGCAGGAGGAGCATAGGCTCTGCCCGGGAGCGGGGGTTTGTTCTCCAGCACCAGAGAAAGCCGCTGCAGCGTCCCAGCGTGAAGCGGGTGTGCTTCTGCCGGGTCGAGGGGGGAATTCACACACCTACCCCGGGGCCTGGGGAGCGAAGGGACGGGTAAGGGACAGCCGCAACAAGGGGGGGAGCAGTGGGGGAAAGGGTCCTGGGGCACCAGAGATGTCAGGAGTGGGTGCCTGGACTGGACAGCTGTGCGTGCGGGACCACTCGTGCCCACCTGGAGTACTTCTGGAGTGGAGCTGGTGCTCCTGCCTCACGGCACTACTTGTGGCTTCTCACCAAACATACTTTTGAAATGTGGGATTACATAAATGATTGACAATTTATAGCTAATTTATGCAATACCAAAAAGCAGTCTGTCTGCTCTGCCCTGCCTTTGCCTTGGGACTTGCTGTTGGGTCATCAGGGACAAAAGCTGCAGCCTCGGTACAGGCGGAGATGACAGAAATGACCCCGGGCCGGTGGAAACCAGCTCCTCGGTCGGGTGGCCATGCTCAGGGGCCTGGGCTGGAGGGGCCACATCTCCCATCTGTGGGTCCTCCCTGCAGCGCCTGGGCTGGCCACGTCCTGGAGGCCAGGAGATCTGCCAGCAGCTTCATTGCAAGGTTTGGTTGGGCTGTTTCAAAATGAGGGGGTTGCTTGTTCCCAGTGTGCAGCATGAGCTGCTACATGGAGAGAGATGGCCGTGGCTGGAAGCAGAGGGCTGCCGAGATGCCATGAGTCACACACAACCTTCTCCAGGCTCTAATGACCCCTCCTGGTAGCTCTCCTCTCAATTAGGAGAGTGTCAGCAATAAGTGACGGGGAGCTGACACCCCCCCACCTGCAAGAGACCCTTCCTTTTCTGCTGACTTTGCAATTCCCGTCAGTTATCGTCCCTGTGCCGGAGCCCAGGCTGGCTCCCTGCTGCAGCGCCGGGCTTTCCCACGCACTGCTGAGGTGGCTGCGGCGCTGCCGGGGCTGGTCCTGGCGGGACAGCAAGAATAACCTTCCCTTGCAGATGTTCAGGTCTGAGAGTTTGCTTTCCTGCCCCGGCAGCCCGAACTCACCAGCTTCCAGGTGTCCATGGGGTGGGAGATGCCCCAGCTCCACTCCCAGCAGGGAGGGACAAGCGTGGCGATGCCGGCTCCATCTCCCCATCGGCTGCCTGTCCGAAGAGGAACTGCCAGAGCAGGGCTATGCGGAGGCCAGGCTGGACATGGGCTGCCCGTGGTTCACTCCGGAGGCAGGGCTGGACACGGGCTGCCCTCGTGCCGGCTGGGGAGAGCCCTGCCAGGGCTGTGCTGCTGGGACTATGGCCCGGGGGTGGCTGTGGAGGGGGCTGAGCGCTGATGATAACCCACCCTCTTTCTACACACGTCGTTCTGTGTTTGCCTTCTGCTTCCTCTTTTGTTGAATAATTCATAATGAGTGATTAATGGAGATGGGCCCCCCCTTCCTATTTGCACATGATTGCAGGCTGCATTTTTTCAGAGCTATTAGTTATTCATAATGATTTGCTGAGTAATGTCTGCGCTGCTCCTTGGGCTGCGGTTACTCCCTGATGATTCACTGGGTTCTGGGGCAGGGAGGCGCAGGCGGCTCTCCTGCCCGACCACCAGCCTCCTGGTCCTGCCCAGGTGCCGGGGCTCTGGGCACTGCATGCCCAGGGCCAGCTCGCCAGGCTCCGAGTATGAAGTTCAGTTGCTGTGAATATGAGATGTGCCTAAAATGGGAGATTTTGTTTGATTGGGTGATGGGTTAGATAGAAGATTTGGGCTGAATATCCCTGCTCCTTCCTTGGTTTACTAGGAACGGTGAACGTGAAGGGGCTTGGCTGAACCCAGGGGATGTGTAGAGATACCTGGAAAGTGTCATCTGTGTCATCTCAGCTTTAACCACTGCTGTCATTCTGGACTGAGCATTTCTACGCCAGCTCTTCTGTGGGACCAGTATCAGTGTGGCTCACTCTTCAGTCTCCGCTAGCACAGATGTAAACAGCATGGTCTGAGACCTCCAAAATAGCCCATGCCTGCTGCAGGTGGGCCACCAGATCTGCCCCAGCCCCATCCCAGCTCTGCAGAGCCAACGTGTCCACCTACCTTCATCCTCCTCATCTTCCTTGCTGGCATCTGTGCCATCCCTGAGGGTGCCATGGCAACGGGGCCGGCAGGGATGGCTGCGGGAGGAGAAGCTGCAGCTCCGGCGCAAGGGCTCTGAGTCCTCACTTCGATCCTCAGTGCTGCAGCAGTGCCCAGACCCAGCCAGTTCAGGGCAAGACTGAGAGGGAGGTGGTTTTGTGGGTGCCCGGGGTGCCATGCCATGCTCGCTCCGGGCTCTGCTTGGGTCTGTGCGAACAGCCCTGGCAAGCTGCGGCGGGCTGGGCACCGAGCTGGAGGTGCTGCCGGCATGCATGGGGCAGCAGCAGGGCGGATACCGGTACCCAGAACCCTTACCCCAGCAGAGGGGCTCCTTCTCCCCCCATGGTGCCTTCTGCCAGGGAGCGGTGGAGGTGACACAACTGTGTCTTCGGTGACACCGAAGAGAATAGCAGAGATGTCGAGTGCTTCATTGGGCCACTCCAGCAATATCTCACCACAGACAAGCTGTCGGGCAGCTCTCATCCGTCTATTACAGCTTTCTGAAGTTATAATTAGAGTCTGGCCCAGCCCAGAGGAGGAGGGAGCTGCTTTCAGCTGCTTGCTGGGACCGCAATGGGCCTGTCTGGTTTGTGTGCGGTGCAGCTGTGATCCCCAGGGGCGTTCGAGCAGGGGCTGTAGCGATGCTTCAGGAGGTTGAGGCTGTGGTGCAGGCTGAGGGACGGGACGGCAAGGGGCAATCACAGCTCCACGTGCTTCTAAAGCCCCGGGAGGAGCTGCAGCAAATCAGGCAGTGGCTTGTCAGAGCCTGGCCTGTCTCCTGGGGAAGGCGCTTCTCCCAAAGCACTGGCTGCCTTGAGACTCCCCTGGGAGCAGCGGCTGCCCCGGCGGGGGGGGCCCGGGGGGGGGGGCACAGGCGCAGGTGGGGCGTGAGCACAGCCTGGCCGCTCCGGCTGCCTTAGCTAAATAGGGACGGTCTCCCGGGGGGCCGCGTGGCGCTGGTTCTATTTTGGGTGTTTTGCAGAACAGCTGGTGATCATCCCTTACACCGCGCGGAGAGGGCTGCGTGCAGCTATTTCTGCCAGCTCATCCACGCACAGCCTCTTTTTATAAATACGCTTCCCCGGAGGGATGGACGCAGGTGATGGGGAGAGCTTTCAGCGCCCGTGTTTCGGAGGCGACCACCAGCTCTGCCACGAATGCTGCTGCCGCCCTGCGCCCCGCTGGGGCACGGCCCGTGTCTGCTGACCCGCTGGGCACGGCGGGGCACAG
>NW_009197200.1:5032-5556 GCF_000690835.1 Fulmarus glacialis
GCCCTCCTGGGGGACGTGCGCCCCCCAAGGCCAGTGGGTCCCTGCCGGGCTCCTCGCCGGGGTTTTCATGGAGTGCAGACCTGAGCGGGGCCAAAGCCTGGCACAGGTTTGCATCTGCTTTAATTTTGACCCTGATTTCGCCTGCTGGAAAAATTAAGCAAGCAAGTACCAGCTTCCTATGGTGTAATGGAGATTAATTCGCTGATATCTGTGATGGCCTCTAGTGACAGTCCTGCCCCTAACACCTTGTGTGACCATGCAGTGCTGTGTACAGCCGCTCCGCGTCGCTTTGGCCAAAGGGTCGGGCTGGCTGCGGTGCCGGGGAAGCGCCGGGAAGTTCAGCCCCAGGGCAGGGACATCGCCCAGACGCTGCCGCACCTCGCCCAGGCTGGGGGGAGGCAGCAGCTCGCCCTCGGCCTGGGGGCACCCGGAGCAATGGAGCTGGCGGCTGTTTGCTCCCACGTCCTGCGGCATCACCCCTCGGCGGGGCAGGGGGAGCTGGCAAAGCTCTCCAGGGCTAGCGG
>NW_009197201.1:0-23143 GCF_000690835.1 Fulmarus glacialis
CCTTAATGATTCTATGATTCTATGTTGTGCAACTGATATACTTCAGTTTTGTTGTTTGTGGTTTGGTTTTTTTTTTCATTTTTACCAGCTATTGTGAAGTCCTCCATTCAAACACTACTTGCAGTTAACTTGGAATATGCTTCATTTTTTTCACTACAAATGATGTAAGATTGCTTTGGTTGTTACAAATTTAGTATAACTAAGTTGTTAATATTGAAATACAGTAACAGTTTGGGATGTCAAATAGCGAAAGCATTATTTACAGAAGATGTTGAAATTCATGATGCCAAGTAAATGGGAACTTTTTGTTGGCATACGGTGATACTGAAAAAAAAAAAAAGTCTTTGTTTATTTCATATGTAAAGAAAGTTACATCCAACCTGATTTATTTATTTTTTGCTTCATGCACAAGTGATCCTAACACATTTTTAGACTGAGGCAGAAAGTAATCTCCAGGTAACAATATTCTGTGCTATTTTAAGGATGTATGCCCTACTGATGATTTTTAAAGCGCAAAATAATGATGACATACCATGCAGAGGTCTTGCTTGCCTGAGGCAAATGGTCTGAATGCAGTAGATGCAGACTTCTGTTTGCTGATGAAAGTCTTGAAAAGGAGCTGGGTTTCATTGTTTTGTTGTTGGTTTTTTTGTGGGTTTTTTTTTCTTTTTTAAGTGGCATTTATCTTTTTTTAATTTGCTATTAATTATACTGCATTCAATTAACAGCTGAAATATTTTACACAGAATAAGAAAAGAAGCATAAGGGCTTCTGGGAAAGGAGTTTGGAGCTCAATTTTGGCAAAAGTAGGGTTCAGTTGATTGCTTGATAATGGCAGGCCAACCAGTTTGGATGAAGCATGCCAAGCCAGGGGCAAGGTAGCTTTTCAAGAAGAGGGTAAGGGTCCTGACAGATTTCGTAGCAAGTGGGGAATGGGAGTTTACCACTAAATTATTAGGGAAATAGCTAATGGGAGAGGAAGGATTCAAGAAGGCTAAGAAACCCACAGATTTCAGGAAGGAAAAGTAAGAGGAGTATGTTACAGAAGTCAGATTAAAGAGGAGTCAGGTAGAGTGTGTGTGCGCTAACGGCTGATCACGGTGAGGTTGTTAGAGATATGTATGAAACTATTCCAGTTCACATTCCAGTGGTTTCAAGAGGCTTTTGGTTGTGTAGTGCTTTTAAAAGCTAAGCACTGTGTATGCTCTTTTCATCACTTTAAATTGAAAACAACAGAAAGATGTCGTTCAGCGAACTAGCAGCTCCCCTTATGGACAGCAGTTCATGAACTTTATTTGTCTTGCAGTGCATCTCTGTATTGGGCATGCATGGTCTGACAGCCTTTTTTCAGCATCAGTGTATACCTGTCAAGTAAAATTGTAAATACTTAGCATTTTTCGTACTAATCTTCAGAGAACATATGATACATAGAGGAATAGCGATGTGACATTTTTTAAGTGAAGAGATATATGAATAATATACTAGAAAAACTATAGGGAAGGACAACCTTTACTAATTGAAACTTAGACGTAATACAGAAATGATGGTGGTGTCCGAGTGTGCATTAGCTTAGTGCAGATGTATTTGGACACAGGAGTAGGAAGTCCTTTCCTATTCTGTTGGGGCTTACAAATATTTAGTGTAATAGCTTTTTATTTTGCAGTGAAGTAACTTCACTATGCTGAGGGATTTAATAGTTCATCTGAAATCTTGTATTGACTCTTGTAACAACTCTTGCAATCTGAATCTCTGGAATAAAGGTATTGCAACTCTGCAAAGCTTTTCCTTTGGCAAAGGAAGTTCTCAGGTATAGTGGGCTTTGAAAAGTTTTGCTTCTGTTGACTTAGTCATTGCATTCTTGCTTCCCAGTCTTCTGGTTCAGAAGAGCTCTATGGAGGAAAAAAAAATCTGTAGCAAAATGGGAGAGAGCAAGAAGATCCCTAAGAAATATGAATCTCCTTTTCAAATCGAGGAGTGTTGTGGAAAATGAGGTTTGTATCCGACTACTGTGTCAGAAATTATAAACCCATATAGTCACTAGAATTCAGAAATAAATCTTTTTTTTTTCTTTTCCCAATTTAGTATCGAGAACATTTGTTCTGTATAAGATAAGTACATAAGATATATTTATTACTGCCGTGTTATTGTTATTTGGGTTTTAATTGCCTCTTTTGAGGAAGAAAATTTTTTTAAGGTGGAAGAAAAAACAATCTTTGCACCTACAAGAAGATGACTTATACTTTTGTGAGTTTCTAAATACTTGAGTTTTTAACGATTCAGGGGAAACTTGCAGATAAACAGTTTTATTAACTGAAAATCTTCTTTCTGAATATATTGAATATTTTAGTTTAGAAAGCACACAAGAAATCTTTTTGTTTTGGTTGGCTGCTAAGTGATGCAGTAGGATAGTTTTAACAAGTGGCTTAAGGCTCATTGCGTTGAGTGGAAGAAGCAGAATTGGCCAGAAAGGTCTCGGATTGTGGTTTCACAAGCAGCTGAACTGGTCTGATGGCTATTGCTGTTGGAAGGGAGAGAGATCATGCTCTTTGCTTCCCTGCTCTTGCCTGTGCAGGTCTACCCCTTCCGTGCATTGGCTGTGGTGTTGGTCTGGCCTTTCTGTGAACTACTGTAATTTGTTAATACAGGAAAAGAGAATAACAGGTGTTTTCTTCATTTTGCATTTGTTTTCTGTTGGGCTGATCTGATTCACTGGTGGAGGTGGTTTAATGTGTACTCTTTCAGTGCATGGTATTTGGGTTCCCTAGTGAGGCTGCTTTGTTGTGGAGAAGTTACTGCATCTCTTTTTTGTGTCGGCAACTTGTAAGAACACTTGCCCCGGCTTCTGAAGTAGCATCTGAGCTTCTAAACTCTGCAGCACCTCGTGTGGTTCCGCTAGTTCTCTACCATTTCTTCTTTAGCTGAAATTAAAAAAGCTTTAACAATTCTCAGTTTCTCTCCTTGATTCCAGAGTATGGATGAATGTCCTTGCATATTGTAGTTGTCTTTCTTTGCTGTTCCTGTTACTACAGGTTGTTTTCATTTATTAATGTAGTTCTACAAACAGGCAACGAAGAGTAGTATCAGGCCATGAATTCAGGCATGTGTCTAGATTTTCTGTTTACCCCTTCACTTCAGGATCGAATTAGTAGGGGAGCACAGCTGTTGGCATTCCTTGAACGTGTCTGGCAGGACACGTGTCTTCTCTATTTCATGATAATTTAATCTTATTTTAATACAGAGCTCAGTGTAGGAAAGGATGTGTTTGTCTTTCACAGGTTGTCTAGCCTTGTGAGGTGAATAGGTGTCAAATATGCCTTGAATATGTTTAACTATTTGTTAACTATTAAACAAATAGTTTTGTTTCAGCCATAAAAAGAGAAGATTACACATCTATGTTCCTCTTAAGGGTAGCCAAGGTCATGCCCAGTCAGCTCTACATGTTTTCTGAAATTTAAATTGCCTTAGGAACTAAGTGCATTTCAATGCTATTTTTTAAATACCTTGTCTGAAGAATCTCAGATAAGCTGAGATGAGAATGGCTACCCTCCCAGACAGGGTAAGTGGGATGCTTAAAATCTTCCAGCTGTTTTTCAGATACTTAACTCTCTGCTCTGAAACTGCTGTACCATCTGTCTAGCTAAAAAAGGTGCACTAAGCAAGAAGAAAAGCATCTTTCCAATTCAGATGAGTCTACTACATCCTGTGAGATAATCAAGTCACAGATGATTACGGGAACAGTGAATTTTAAATTTTATAGGCATAGCTTCATAAAAGACATGAAAGATGAAGTTTAAATGAATTCAGCTTCTGGGTATCTCAAAGGAGCAACATCATACCATCCTAAGTTTAAAGTCACATTTTTGTCTGCTACGTGAATTTATTTGTTATTCAACCTTGCATGTAGGTAATAGGTTTTGTTTCCTCTGTAAAATGTGCCATTTTGTTTAAATTACTGGTATTAGCTGTGCATTATTTTATATTATCTATTACAAATGCCTTATATTTGATGAATAAAGATTATATTTTTCTGAAATTTCTGAAGATATCTGAAAGGTGCAGCAGGAGGACAGGGTAAATTTTATAGGTTTGAAATAATCAAGTTGCTTAAAAGATGAGTTCCACAGTACAATTCACTGAACATGAAATGAATGAAGTGTAAAAGGCCTCCGACAAGAAAAATACGAAAGAAATTTCTTAGCCCCTAATGCCATCTGCAGGATTACCGCTGGAACAGGCAGGGAAAGTAGGGGAGCAGAAATTTGGGTGGCAGTTTGCCATGGCTGATAAGAAAACAAGAAAGTATCACCTTCAACAAAACCTGAAGAAACACAATTTCTTTGTTACGCTGAGCTTCATACAATGTATATGTCATTTGTTTTCAGCTTGTGGGGGCGGCATTAGGTGGTAATGGCTCATGAGGCATTACGTCACTTCATGAGGCTTTTCCGCACACTTTGTTTTCTGCTTCTGCAATAGCAGGTGGCTTAACCAAGCCTTCTTTCTTTAGACTTCTTGAAAGAAATATCAATTATTTAAAATCATGCTTCCACTATGAGCCATTTTTGGGATGACTGGCCCTTTGGCTCTGCTTCCTTTTTGAAAGCTGTCTCCTCAGAGAGAAGTAATGGACCCTAAATATTTTCCTAATGTTCCTTCCGTCGGCATTCATGTAAAGGTGCATCTTGGAAATAATGATGTAAATCTGCAGCTCCCCTGCTAGGTCTGTTTTTTGTGGTATTGGAAAAGAATTATTTTCTCCACAGACCAGTAGGGAAGCTGAGTGTAGATGCACGTGCAAGCAGTAGACAAATGATACATACATGAAAGTATATAAATAATAACCAAGAATAATCAAGGTTGGGGTTTTGGGAAAGGGGGAGTGTAAGCTGAAACCAAATGCGGGTAAGATGGAGGTGATAATGGTGATAGTATCTGGAAAATTGTTAAGCCTTACGAAGTTGCTGTTGGTTAAGAGTACATATCTGCTGTTTGGCATGTGGCTTCAGCAAGACGTTTGGGAGTGTTCCCATCTGCTCTGCGAGAGCTTAGCATTCACAAAGAATGTTTTCTCTTGCCTCTCGATGACAGGAAACTCTCCCCTGTCAGAAGCTGACCTGACCTCAATTACTTACCTATTCATCACTTTCCTCCTGACTATTGTAATGTGATACTCCCGGGCACGAAGCCTGCGGTTCCTCAGAAGCTCCAGCTGGTTTAGGGTCTTGTTGTGTGTCATCTCGGCAGCACTGGCTGCCACAAGTTGAATCTCATCTCCCTTTCTATGTTGACTTTCTGTGGCATAGCAAGCTAAGGTATTGGTCCTTTATCTTCAGGATGCTTGCTGGTTGGGGTTCAGCATGCGTAAAAAGCTGCAGGAAGCTGCAAGGGGAAAGCTGTGGCTGCTTGCTGTGCTTTCTGGCATACTGGAGCCCTTTGGGGTGAAAATCGTATGTGGCAGAACGTTCTGGGGGACTGGTGTCTGACTAGAGAGGTAGGTCCCTTTGGAACTAAGGACCTCTTCAACCTGCATTGGGCAGTTTTCTGATAGGTATCTGTTGTACACAGAAAGTTAACCATGTAGATTTTTGGAGTATTTCGGACTTGGGACAAAAATTTCAGCCTGTGTGTTTACATGTCTGTCAGGAGTTAATTTTTACTATGTCAATGTCTGTATCTGAGCTTGTTGCTGTGGACAGCCTTTAAAATGAGCATAGGGTAATCAATGCTTCAGAAAGCACGATCTGTGGCATCCTGTGCTATGTTACTGAAGTAAGTTTGATGGATGTCTTTTTGAGGAGCTATGCAGGAGGGAGGTGACATGCTGACAGTGTTTCAGGTCTACAGGCATCACTACTTCAGCTAAAACTGTGTGAATCTCTAAAATTCAGTAGTCGCTTTATTTCAAGGAGTCCTTGAATCGGTGCAGGGAAGTGGATATGGGAGGGAAAGATTTCTAAGTGAGGTCAGAGGTCCATTGAGGACTTTGCTGCAGAAGTGGAGATCAGACATGTGATGGTAAGTCAGGCATACAGGGTTGGTCCTGTACTTTTGCCTTGTGAAATTCTGAATCAGGAGAGATTCTTTTAATCCCAGGAGAGCAGATTTTTTTCCCACATACATGCACTACCACAGAAGGGACACCAAGACTTGCACAACAGAAGCTGGGTTAGTAAAGCGGCTTCAGTACTGAAAGAGTATCTTTACTCGTGAGGCTGTTCTGATGATCTTCTGGAAGCAAGAAAGAAGCAGGACCAGGGATAGGAAGAGGCAAAGGCCTTACTTCATAAGGACTTTCTTTGTAAGTAAGCTTTTGCTTTTTAAAAAAAAGAAAAAAGCTGTAGTAGAACTATGTGTGCATGTGATTGAAAGACTATGGCCTCTCTAACCTGATTAACCTAGCATTATGTTTCAGAATTGTAAGAAGTTTGCAATTTCTGAATCAGTTCTTTGCTTGGACCAGACCAAAACTAAAGTTCTGAAGTGAATTATTGCTCCTGCAAGCCAACAGAGGAAAGAAAACAAATAGAAAAACTTAGCTGTATTGTAAGTGCACAGTGTTTGTCAAGATGCATGTTAAACAATTAGACTCCTGGCCTTGAGTTCTCCCAGGAATGCTATGCCTTTTTATTCTGTCCTTTTTTTTTTGATGAAAAATAAAATATGAAAGTGAACTTCTGATGTAGATCAGACATTATCGAAAAGCAAGGGTGTGTAGAAATGGTGCTGATGCTAAGGGAACAAATTATGGGAAGGTTGCCATTGGGTGCTTACTCATTCTGCACATTTGAAAGGCAAGTGTCTGCTCATATGAGAGCATCTGGAATGAGATGTTTCCATACAGAAGCATCAGTCCATTTCTTGTGACAGTAGTATTTTAATCTGCAGGATAATGCTGGCTTTCATTGTCATTAGTGTCCTGTTTATTTTGATTCTATCTTGGTTTAGAATATTATTGGTGTTTAGAAAGCATACAGGGATAAACAAAAGTCTCAAACAGCAGGTTGTAGTACGTGACATCAATTCCGCTTCATTAAAAAAAATTGTCCATTCAAATCTTTTAAAAGATTTGAAATCAGTAAACAGAAATCGGTATTTATTTGCTGTTGCTTATTAAGAACTAAGTAGGAATCATAAACAGTTGGAGATCAGTGGAGCAGTTTGGGCAGAGCAGAAGATGTTTCATTGTTTAAAGGTGGATGCTAAACGAAGTGTTGTGTACTGTTCTTTAGCTGAATGTGTACGTATATAAGCTTTCTCTCAATAATTGATTTCCAAGGGCCTGTGGAGAAGAGAATAATTCCATTAAGCAAGTTCTTGTAATGAAAGCATACGTACTTTTGGCCCAAGTTCTCCTCTAATTTGAATGATTTTCCTCAAAAAGAATTTGCCTATGAATGCACGTGCGCTGAAAAGTGAAGGTTAGCATTAGCGTGAAAGCAGATGCCAAAGTTGATCCTCAGTTAGAAGAGCTTTCCTCTCGGTCTTAAGTGACATGATTAGTCCTTCACAATGACATGGTGGGGAAGGTTTTCAGTGCAGCCTGCAAGAGCGCAACAATGAGTTCCTGTTCACAATGGGAATGGCGTAGTTAAATCCTCACGTGTCGTGCTGAATGTCTGTCACATCATGTCAGTTATTAAGATATGAACCTACTGGGCAAACCAAAGAGCAAAGCTTAAAACACTTCTCAGGATAGTATTTTTACAGCTATTGGAAACTTTTATATTAGCAGGGCACCAAATTTATGTTAAGGTAATTTGGGTGAATGTTTTTCTTTCTATGTCCCTTTATATGCAGGAACTTCAGAGGGTCACTGAAGTTATTAGGACCAGTAATTAGTTTTGTAAGTTAGCTATGCATATATAGTCATGACTTGTTCTGTGCTGTGCTTGGATTGCAATGAATAAAGTCACATTTAAAAAAATCCGTACAGAAGGATGCTTGTGTCCTTGCAGCTTAAGTAGTCAGTCAACATTTCGATATTTCTATTCAAAAGTAAGAGCATAGGGGGAGATAGAAGATTTTACTCTTTAACTCTCCTAAGATTATTTGACAAAAAACAATTATTCTTCCTTTCCTGGCAGTAAAAGAGCCTGCCTGGACTGTGAAAACTTTGGGTTCAGGGTTTTGGTTTCATCTTCTAGCTTCTTTGAGGCTTTTCTCCCCTCTATGTCTGTTCTTGTTAAAGAAAGAACTAACTACCTGAGGCTTTTTTTTGTTGTTGTTATTTTAACTCGATTCATGGCTGCAGGAATCCTGCTGGTAGTGAAAGTCCTGAAACTGAAATTGTTTTTCTAGTATAGGGCCACTCTTCTGACACAAAGCTTTCACTCAGCTAAAGAGAGGAGCACCAACCAATAAAAGTGGAAGATTACTCTGTGGCCAGGAGTCAAGAAAAGCCCTGGAGCCAGAGAGAACAGGGAGCTATCCCTGTATGGATTCCCTGTTAAAATGTAAATTAAGGCACTCCCATTTCCTCTTACTTTCTCTAGAGCCCTCCAAGAAGCCCTGTACCTTGGAATTGTGGCCTGATGGGATGCTGTTTTGCTGCCTTTTTGAGAAAAGAGGTAACTTCCATCTGAAGTCAAGTGCCTTATGGAAAGGAGGAATCAATTCTGTTAGGACACCTTTTAATCTGTCTCATCACCTTTTTTTTTTATTTTTTCTCTCCTTCAGTTCATCTTCCTTTGTTTCTGCAGCACCTTCCACTGTTCAACAGTTGCATATTGTTCAAAAGGTTTGTGCAACAGCTTGCCAAAAGGAAAAAGTGAAAAGCTCTGACCAGGAGCAGAGGAGAGATTCCTGGTTGTGGACTACTGTGCTTGGAAACTCCAAAGACATCTATGGAGCCATATAGATTAGAACACTTATAAAATGGACATTTGGATCTAGTAGAGTTGAAGTATGCTTTTATAGGAAGATTTCTGTTCTCTGTAAGTAACTGGATCTTTCCAAGCTTTCATGAAGTTAATTCAGGTGTTCATTTCGGTGCAGGTTGTGGGAATATCTCACTTTAAATGGTAATCTACACTTACAAAAACGGTGTCGTTTTTGTATCCCATTTAACAACAAAAAAATTAAAATCCTACATCACAAGAGGTGGATAAATGTTAAACACAGACCCACAGTGGCTCTTATACTGAAAATTCTGTAAATTCCTTCCGTGATTTTATCATGTATTTAGCTGCACAATAGTGTCTTTTTTTGTGGGACCACAAAAGCAAAACCATGTGCTAAATTTTCAGGATCTGTCTTTTGTATTGCTAGTGGTAGCATACATAACATGCTGTACATGTAACTGTACAACATTATCTCAACACCTGTGATTGAGTCTTAAAAACGGAATTATTTATAATGGGTGTGCAGTCAGGTTACTGCTCATAAGATGAGCTGTGAACACTGAATAATGTGCATTCACCTAGCCCAAAGCAAATGCAAAATAATGCAATGTAGCTTGACCTTTTCTCATTGCAGGTTAACCTGAGTCTAATTATCTTGGATTTGCCTCAGGCTAAGAGTGGACAGGAATCACGGCTTGGCTAGGTAGTAACTTCTTAACTCTTAGTAACTTGGTTTGGTGTTTACATCCTGTGCTACTAAGGAGGAGGCAAGGAATTGGGGGTAGAACAAAGGAGGACAGACCAAAAGTGATTGTAGCAGCAGTGGTAATAGCCAGCTAGAAATCTTAACTGGAGTTCAGGCCCTGTCTACTAGGTGTTGTGCTATGAGTCTTCAGTAACTTACAGTCCAAACAGCTTTAGGACCAATCCCAAAAACAAAAAGGAATCAGTAGCTTTGTATCAGCAGCACTGTTATTTTTTCTTTTTTTTTTTCCCCCCCTTTTTGACATTGTGAGAAAATGAAGCTGAATTGTAAATGTGCAATGTTGAAACTTATACAAGTGTCTAAAGTGAAGTTTTAAGTTTTAATTTTGTTTGGCTTTGCGATATCGGGGGAACTACATCTTAAGTATGACAAGTTTAAACTTGCATAATTTTTATTAACAGTTATGAGAGTAGTTTCATTTCATAAGTCTATTTTCTTCACTGACTCCAAATGAGGCCACTGAAGTGGGGAAAGTCAATCATCTCCTATGCTCCAGGTTTAAAGTTAAAACTGGATGCTTCTTTCTTCTGTATTTTGTCTAATTATGCCCTGTAAATTCATAATTTTGGTACTTTGCTCTGGAAGTACCCTAGATAGGGTTAAGCAAGTAAGCTCTCAGTCATGTGCTGAGGTAGCTGTTATGGCAGTGCACTATCAGAACTTTCCCTTTCAAAGTGCAGTAGGAGCTTTTTTCTTTTTTTGAATGGTAAGTGCTTTCCTAGCTGTGTGTTCTGCAGTGAGATCTTGGTCATCGCAGCTTGAGATAGCTTATACTATCAAGTCACTTCCAGAAGTTCATGAAAATTTTTGAAGGTCATATTTGTGCCAGTATAGCTGAAAAACAGGAATTTCACTACCTCATTGCAATTAATGTGTAAGGTCATGAAACTGAGAAATATATGACTACATTCTAAATTTGCGAAGTGCCATATAGCTCAGCATGAAATTCTGTTTCACAAGTTATCAAAAAAATTCACTGTGTAAAGCTTAAAAACCCACACTTACAAATATCTTAGTTAAGCTAGTGACGGTATGTGCCAGGTATTCTCAACGTGTTTATGCCTTTATTTTGAGTGTGGTTCAAAATCTCCAACACTTCAGTCTAGTTTTTGTAGCTAGGAATAAATATACCAAATAAGCAGCTTCCAAATGGGAATGGATTTATGCCATAGCTTTTCATGTAGCCATAGCAAAATGAGAAGTGAGGTAGGGAAGTCTTGACTGATGAATTGGACTTCAAAACTATGTTAGCAAGTTTGCCATGAATTGTTTGAAAATGCTGTGTATCTCTGAATATATGAGACTTTTCGTAACATGATATGGACGATTTAATGCTACACTTGCCATGCATGCAGCAGCTACAGCATCCCTGGGGAATTGTTGAAAAGATTCAGAAAAACATTCTAGCTTTATTTTTAAGAAACAGTAGTCTTTTTTTCTTGTTAAGATTATGGCCAGCATCCATGTTATGCTGTTTCTTGACTTTGCTTTGAAAAAATAGTTTTGGTCTGGAAAATGACCAGTTTTACCCTGAAGAAAAACGTTTCTGTAAAACTGTAGGAAAAAGGCTGAAGTCTGAATTATGGTACACTTGCAGTTTTGTTGCATTTTTTCGTTTTAACTCAAAAAACAGCCTTCTGTTTTCATCTGAAACAGCTTTTCTTGAAAGTATTTTCAACATCTCTTCAGACTTATGTAGGGTCTATAGCTGAAGAAAAAACAGTATAAAGCCCATTCACTGATACTTTCAATAATAATTTTGAGCCAAATTCTCCTCATCCTTTTTGACATCAGGAAAAATTTCTGTTGTACTTTGCAATTGACATAGCAATGTAGAGTACCTCTAGTAATATACAATATTTTCCTGTTGACCTAGGAGACAGAAGGATCAGCCTATTGATCGCTTAAATGAAAAACTAACCTATTCACAACACCCACTCCCTACATAAAACTAACACTAAGACCATATGCATGTTTTGTTGGCGGTGGATTTTTGGTGTTTTTGTTAAAGGAACCTACCTAGCAATGGTGCTTTTTCTAAGCACAGAGTTGACTGGCACAACTATAGCACAAGAAGTTATTCTGGAATAGGGTGTAGACTCTTACAAAATAGAAGTGGCTTTATTCCAGAACAATTGTGGCCCTTTCTGAACAGTGCAATTATTTAAAGTTGCTTTCTTAAGTGGTGTTCGCCTATAGTTGCTAACATGAGTAGTTTAAAGACCAGTAGTGGTGGTTCCCAGGCAGCATCTTGTGAACAACATCTTGCCTGTGTGATTCTTTGTAGCCCTTGGAAAGAAAAAGTCAAAACTGATGCTGCCACTGCTATATTGACATGGAGAGCAAGTTACTGCGATAACACTTTGTAGGCCAGCTTGCTGAACGTTTTCCCTGGGTCAGCAAATGTTTTGTATCACTGCTCTCTAGCTATTGCTGATAAACTTCATCCTTCAATTTGCTCTGTTTTCTTGTATGACAGAAAACAGTTGTCATCTTTTCAGTTGATGCCTGGTGAAGCCTAAGATGTTGTATGTAGTTCCCTACTCCGAACTGAATTTATCCTTTCTGCATATGTTTGAGTATAAGAAGCCTTGATGAATGGTGGAGTCTGTGATCAGGGTTCAGGCCTCTTGAGGAGGAAAGCAGGAAAGCCGGTGAACATCAGCTGTGCCCTCTGGTAATGGATGTTTTGGTCTCTCCCTGAAAGAAATCTATTTGCCTGACTCCTCGAACAGTGCAGTAGATCACCTCATCCCACGTGTCACCAGTAGTGCTTAAGGACACACTTAACTGCTGCCCAGTCTCTAAAATTTTAATTATTTTGCACAGAAATGGGATTGCTGATCACTGACCTGCAGTAGCATGTAACATTAGCCATCGTTGGATATTCATAACCCTCAAGTTTAGATGAGGACACATTTCTAGACACATTCAAAATGATTAAATGGCTATGAAATCACACGAGAGCTCAGTGCCTATAATGCTTATATCTGTACATAACTTTGTGAAGGATTATTCAGCTTGCCTGTGGTGGTATATCAGGAGTGAGTGACCCAGCACTGTGGTGGCTCTGATCCTCTTTCTTCAGCAGAACCCAGCACAATGAGATAACAACGGTTATTCCCCTGCGCTGGGCGCTCCAGGGATATCTTCTGAGCGCTCCCAGAATAATGTGCTGCTTAGAGAGATATGTGAAAATAGAAACCAAGTATTGTTAGCTGCACTGTTCTTGCTCTGGATCTTCTGGAACTTCAGTTGCAGAGGAGATTGAGGGAAATTTTGCAGTTTTGTTGTTCCTAGATAATAGCAAAACCTTTGTTGAAGGATCCTTCCTCTGAAAGAATATTAATAACCATCATCTTTCACTAACCTTAATAGCCAAGGGGGAAAACCTGCCTCTAAAGTTGAAAGCAAGGTATATTAATTGGAAAAGGCAAATAAAGCTTTTCTCAAGCTAAGTTTTACCTTAAAATGTAACAGATGCCATAGACCGAACGTACTCAAATTCGGAATTTTCTGTTGATTTCATGTGAGAGGTACAAGAAGTAGTGATGGACCTCAGTCAATTATATCCCAGGGTTACTAAAAGAAAAGAATGCAATTTTAAGAGTTAATTAACATTTTTTCCTTTCACTCTTTTCCAGTGTGCAATGTTTTTTCCCTTCCCTATGTGCTTGATGGAATCATTTTGACTGTAAAACTTAATTGGCTTAATGCAGTTTGGCATGACTGCCACCTTTTCCGAGATGAGATAGGAGATTGCCTCTTCATTGCTGTTTCTGCAGCCAACCTCCTCCTCCTTCATTCCCAGCTTGTGCGGAGCTGGGCTGTTTCTGGAGAAGGAGTTGGTGGTTAATCCACCCACATGTAACCTCTGCCACAAGAAGAGCAGCTTCAGTGGGTGCCGTGACCTGTGGCACAGCTGCCAGCTCTGTCCTTTCTTTTTGCTTTCCTTTCAGTCCTGTCCCCCCTCCTTGGGCTGTAGGAGCAAGGACAGGAGCTTTAGCATGTGTGGCAGTAACTGCTGCAGTGAGGAGGAGCAAGGTTAATAGCAGCACAGTGTAGGCAGAAAAAAGGGGAGGTTGGGAGCCAGCACTGCTGCAGGATGCACTAGAGGAAGGTCAGTGAGGGAGTAGCCCAGAGCTCCAGTCCAACCATAGAAGCTGCCAAGATTATGTTTTTCAAGGGCCTCCAAAAAGTCTCTGTAGCCTAGATTAAGTTGTTAACCTTAAACTGTATTGTATTCTTTCTTAGGGGTTGAGGATAGTGGTGATGGAAAACAATTCTAACTTCTAAAATAAAACAGTAATAACAATTTAAAAAAATCAATTAGACACTGGGTCACATTCCCCAGAGCAACACCTGCTTGGTATTGATGGCAATACTACCTTGTATTACACAGCAGACATATACGTTCCATTGTGTATAGGATGCTGCATTAGCTATGATTCTTTTATTGGGTGTAGATTGTGTTGGGAGAGATCTAATTTGAGTTGCTGTGTGCTTTACTACGTATCACTTACAATGTGATGTCTAGTTAAATAAGTCGTTCCTCTCCCTTCCCCTCTATTTCGCCCTTCAAGAAAACTCTGTGCGAAAATTGTTTGTTTGAAAGAAAGAGTAAATACGTGGCTGGACCTTCAACATTCAGGAAATGCTGATGTTGTGTTTGTAGTCTTGTACATATTCCTGGAATAGCCATGGTACCCTCTTAGATGAAAGAATAAAATGCAACAGATGTTTTTGGTTTTCTTTTTAGCTGCAGACTAATAGTAGGATTGTAGTAGATCCCCAAGAATAAGAGAGTGTACCAGAAGTACCAAGCCCATGCTATTTGAGATAAGAGCTCATTTTCTTTTATTAATGGTACTTTATCCTTTAGTTAAATCAGTCCTGCAAAGAAGTACAATCATGCAAGCTTCATCACTCTGTTAGAGTTACAGGATGCAGCTACTCTCTCTGCAAAATTGAAAGGAAATAAAAGGTTAGCAAGGGAGTATTTGTTCCCATCTCTGTTCACTTCATAAATTACATTGAAAACTTCCCTAAAAAGAGAGGTATTTCTAAGAGACCGTCAGAAGAACTTTAATTGCACAGTTCTAAAACTGGGAAGTTAGTATTTACTACAAACCATTTTTCACATGAAATTGGTGGAAGATCGTAACTCAGAGGAAGAATTAAAGTCCCAAGACAAGTTATTTTTGTATTAGACGTATATTTACTACAGTGGTTTTAATAAGAGAATATAATGCAAGGGTAAAACTCTATTCTGAGTGTTTATTTTCATAGCTACTATTATATTTGAACATAACAAGCATAATCTACATAGATTAAAAGTGCTGCATAATTTCTATATGATGAAAAAGGGAAATTATTTGAAAAGAAAGACTTTGTGCTGTTTTATAAATTGTTGGTTTGAAGTAATTTAAGTCATCAGAGTCTGACATCTGGATAACTTTGGATATACCTGGAATTATAGATTATGTATGTTACTTGTCATTTATACCAGCTAACTTGGATTTTCTGCTTGATGCAGTGTCTCAGATGCTCGTCTTCTTGAGAGCTAAATTAAAGTGTTACAAATTCCTAAGTCTTTGTTTTTGTGGATTTTGAAGATATGTTTGGTAAATTTGATGCAGCATCATTGACTAACAAAAAAGAACTTAGATGTCTCATGTTTAGGTGTTATATAAATGCTATTATACACTTCTTGTATTATTTTACAGAAAGAATGTTTTAAAATGTTCTGTTTTGATTCTTCTGCAGGCATAATAGGCCTGATAAGATTGGAACACCAGTACTACAAAATCATTGTCACACATGGTAGTAAGAACTTGCAAATATAAGTTAAAGACAGTGGGATATTGAGCTTATCTTAATGTGGAGTCTTTGGAAGAGGGATTGTCCTAATAGATGAATATGCACTGGAACCCTGGTCTAGTACAGTATATTCTAGTAAATTTAATATTAAAGTTAGCAGATGAAACACCAAGAATTAGCATGTCTGTCCTTCCCTTATTGCCTGGAAGAAGCATTTACATTAAATCATGACTTTGTCATTCAAGTCTCTACACGGGATTAGCTATGTCCTCTGACACAGACACCAAATTTCTGTCTAATATGAAGACTGAATACACTGTTTTTAGTCTTTTATCAGAATAGGCTCCATGGAGTCAATTCTAAAAAGGTCAATAAGGGGAGCTAATTAAACTTTACTTGTTGAGAGTTTGCACCAGGATTGACATTTTCTATATACAGTCTATTAACATTTACAAGTTCTTATTTTTAGATTTCTGACTTATCCATAACTTTCAGATGCACCCTTGACAGTTGAATTATCATTTTCAGTCATTAAATCTAAAGAAGAAGAGTCTGATTACTTAAAGACTACAAACTTTGATCTCAAGTTCTGCTCGGTGACTATAACTAGGAACTACTGTTGTCGTTAAGTTTAGTTAGCATGTGTTGTTCTAGATCCTGCCATAGTGTTAAAGTGCCCTCAGAAGTTGCTGTGTTTTCAAAGCAGTGATTTCAGTACGTGAAGAGAAAGGACTTCTTACGAATGAGTGTTTCTGTATGTATTTGCAGCGGTTGAGAATGTGTAATACTTTTGCTTATGGACGTCATTCTCTGTTTTTTTGCTTTGTGTAAGTTAATGAAACCATATAGTCTTCTCTGTGAGATAACAGGCTGTCAGTAATTTGAAGTTTATTCTCTGTACAAGATGGGCAAAACTGAAGCTCTCTCCAAAGATGTTATGGTTGGGAGTTACCCTGCTTATTGAGAAGGGTAGCACTGTATTGTAGCACTAGTAAGTAGAAGTGTATTTCTGTGGAGAGAACAGTGGTCTTCCAAAAGCATGCAAATCCCAAAGTGGACCTGAAGGATCACATTTGATTTTATCTGCTTTGCTCTCTTCCTAACCCTGAAGGAATAGGAACCCTGACTCATAACTGATTTCAAAGTTTTGGGGTTTGAGGTTTGGTTTGGTGTTTTTTTTTTTTTTTTTTTGTGGCTTGCTAGTAAGAGCCTGCCCTCTTTTAGTTTATGATGTGGTGAAAGAGGAACTAAGTTGGGGAGCTTGTCGAGGCTGAGGAGGGCACTGCCTGGTCTCTGGTCTGCTGACACAGCAAAGCTCTTGCAAGTTTGCTTTTGGAGTGGAGCCCACTTGGAGTGAGCACGTGTGCAAAGAACCTGTTTTGTTCTTTGAATTTTTAAAATTTGGAAGAGTTGAAGAGGATGGTAAGCATAAAATCTAGAAGGAAGTTTGCTGTCATGTTATCAGCCTATAATTAAAGTCGTACCTTTTAGTGTTTTGGGGCTTGAACTGAAAGCTTGTCTAGCAGGGTGGACAGAAAAGTCAGGCTAAGCCTTAATATATATTGATAGCCTTTTTTCATCACTGGCTTTTGCAGGTTTATCTGAAGAATTATCCGGGTTATAAAAAACAGTGTGTGTGTTCTTGAGTGGTTTTTTCCTTCTGAGGGACTGAATAATGTTTGTGGCAGGAGGTGGTGGATCCACAATTGTCACAATTGATCCACATAGACGCCTCTCCTGAGGCTCGGCTATTAAGGAACAGTGTAGATGGGCAGGAGTTCATATACAGATGTTTTTTCGGAATTATGTCTTGCCTCTGGGTCAGACTGTTCATTGTGTCTGGAGATTTTTGTACAGTTTCTACTTTTTCTTCCAATAGAGTAAAGTATTTTCAGTTTCCTCACAGCAGGGTTGCATGTCTCTGCAGAAATTTGTCATGAGAGGGAAGACCTTCACGATTTTTATTTTTTCTTGAGGAATGAGTAGCCAGAATAGAATAAAACATAGAAACAGATACTGGTTTTTAGGGGAGAATCCAGTTTCTTCATTTTCTGCCTTTTCTTTATTTCTGATCACTGATACTTCACCACAAAATACTAATTGCATTTCATTCTAGAAACCTCAGGATCCACTGTGGCTGGCCTCATCGGCAGAAAGGAGATATCTGAGCACAAACACAGAGGCACCAAAAGGTTCTAGTATTCTAGCTGGCTACCTTGTAGTCTGGTGAAAAGAGAAAATGAAATCTTTGAAATTTTTTTGGAATGGCATCTAACAATGCTAAAAGCAGTATTTGCCAACTGGCAAAAGCAAAGTTGATAGGTAAAGAAAATTATTGAGAACACTGTGTATTATAATTGTAGTGGTATTGTTTGGTTTTTTTTTTTTAAAGCTCTAATATATAATTCCAGTGACATGCTTCTTAGATATCTGTACGTTTTTCATTTACATTTTGACATTTAAATTTACATCGTTTTATAATCCTGTAATTTTACAGCTCATCTTACATACACTTTTTTCAATGGCAAATTGAAATCACAGATGAAGTGCGCTTAACTTGAGTAAAGAAGAAAAAAAAATGTTTAGTGGGATGAGGGAAAAAAAAGTCATAGCACACAAACATATTCCTTGGCTGCAAGCTTGTATGTGCAAATTAGGCTCATTTATGAGAACGACCTTTTTCTTTTTTCTTGTGCTAACAAATCCCAAGGAAAGTGCATATGGTTCCTCAAAGTATTAAAATGTATCCCGCTGTTGGCATAGTAGGGAACACAGTTTGTAATACTCAAGAACTTGCCAGCAAACTGCAGTAAAAATATAACTGGACTATTGGATTTTTGGTGAACGTTTAGCAAGTTTGCTAGAAGTACTTTGACTGTGATCCAAAATTAAGTTCTATCCTTCAGATGTAAGATAATATAGGAGAGAAAAAGTTCTTTATCTCTTGTCATGCTCTATCTCTTAATTTTTTAAAAAATACGGTATTTTTTGTAAGTTCTGTATCTTGGAAGCATTTTCTGCTGAAGTATTTGCCCTAATATTTGCTCTTCTAAAAGAAACTTAATAATTACACATCTATACATTAGAGATAATAAACAGCACCATTATATGCAGTGTAGTGGTAAGAAAATTTTATTTGAATTAACGGTATTGTTTTGTCCAAAGATAGCCAAATAGAAAAATAGAACAGGCTGGCACTCATCAGAAATTTAAAATCTTGAGCAATGCTTAAATGTTTTTTCCCTGGACTGAAATTGTATAGAGAGTATTTCATTCATCATATCAAGCTTAAGCTCCTCAAGTAATCAAATTATTCTATGTGTAAGTAGTACAAAATGGCTATTTGTAAAATCTTATCAAATGATGTAGAAATTGAAGTGAGAATTTCAAGGCTGTTCAGTTGTGCTGAGATGGTAGCTCTCTCCTCAAATTCATTCAGATTGACTTATGGGAACGTTTGTAGTTGCATGTCATAAGCAGAATGTAGTTAGCATCATTGTAATGATTAATCAAGTCATGGCACATCAGGCAATGTGTATATTGGATTTTGTCTTTTCTTTTCCACTGTCTCATGTGAACTATAAGTGAGGTCAGGCATAGTTGGTGTTTAGCTAAAGTAACAGCTGGAGAACTGGTGGAGGGAAAACCAATGTTAACAGGTAACTTGTTAACTTGTTTCTGCAAGTCAGCACTCTATTAATATTGATAAAGTATCATTTGGGAAAAACTGTTTTATAGAAGCTGCTAAATTTGGGGTGAAAGTGTAAAAAGATCCTCAAATCTGAGATTTGATTTTTGTATGATTTTTTTCTGCAGACGAGATGTAGCACTGCCAGTTCTGTGCAATAGTTGTTACAGGTTTTCTGGAGCATTTTTGGTTTTTCAGAAGGTGGCGGTGGTTTGTCTGAACCACTTTTTTTTTCCTTAAGGTCTTACTTTAATTTTTTTAGTGTATTGCTAGAGGTAGTCCTGAAATGGTATTTGTATTTCATTCCAGAGCTGGCTTATATAACTGAAAAAATAAAAGATAAAATAATGGAATACTGGAAATCATTGTCTTTTTTCATAATTGTATTTGCTGATTCCCCCCCCCCCGAAATGTCATACACTTGAGAGAATAAAAAGCCTGGGAGTTGTCATAGTTTCCAGTGAGTTATATCTTTACGTGGTTCCTTTTGACATTGACAATAGTAACAGTTTGCTTTTGGTATAACTAAAGAATATTTGAAATAAATGTAGAATTACTTTCAGAAGCATTTGACATCCTTTGTCGGTAGGGTGTTGTTGGTTTGCATAATGTTACATTGTTATGGCTGCAAGCAGCATTTTGTTGATCTTCATTCCAGACAAATTAGAAACCTTTTTTTTTTTTTTTAAGGATAAAAGTTTAGACATTTTTATCGCAATGTTGAATTGCAGTTTATGTGACTGAAAGTATTAAGCAGAAACATTCTTTTAGATCTTTAAAGAAGAAATAGGTATTCTTCAAAATAAGCTGGACTTCCTGTAGCAATTTGAGTTTACATTTTGCATGTAACACAAATTCTATCATAATTTGTCTAAGATTAAGCTACTGCTGAAAATGCCAATCCTATTCTGAGTTACTGTCAATGGAAACTTCTAGTGTTGTAAGCTATGTGGCAAGATATGTGCCAGGTTAGAATAAAATATCAGGTACACCTGGATAATCTAAATAGTTTTATAAATCATGTAAAAAACATTAGTTATCTTCCTGCATGTCACTCCCACTCCACTTTGTCTCAGCAAAGGTTTAATATCAGTGCTGTATTCCTTTGTCAGAGCCTGGCATTTCATTTTTATTTGCCTCTGTATCTCTTGGAGGCAGGATCAGACCAGTGACTTAAATTTCCTTCCTTGTGACTCTTAATTCTGGGGTAGTTTTGCTTCTGGCAGCTTCACCTTGAGCTTTCTTCAGTTTTCCCTAGGTGGTGGGCTTTGGAAAATCTTTATTTTCAAATTGCCTGAAGAAGATTCCTCTATTTTCATCTTTCCTATTATGATGTTTGTCTTGGAAATTTTTCCAAGGTTGCCTGACTTGTGTAATGAATAACAGTTTTCCTTGTATGTAGGCACCTGAAGTGGTAGATATGCTTCTTTAAAGCTAGTTGACAAGTCTGGCGTGTCATTCATTTTTCTTTTTTTTTTTTTTTTTTTTCCATTCTTGCTTCTGCTCCAAGAATGACATTTTTAGTAAGGTGCCCTCCTTTTTGGCAGTTCTGGAGTGGCTCTTTTTTCTCTCTGTTAGCAGTGCTGCTTGTTTGCCGTGCAGTCGAGGTCGCTGCGGTGGGGAGAAATGAGGTTCCTGCCTCACATTGCAGCATTGCTTCCTCTTGCCAGGTTTTTCTCGTGAACTCCAGTAATTCCTACAGACCATGTTCCTTAACTTTGCCCTCCAGACTCTGGCACCAGGCAGTCCAGGAAAAATTGAGGTGGTCAGTACCACCAACGCCTTTCCTGAATAACTACATAACTTTAGTACAGAAGCTCCATCTCTTCTTTATTTGTGTTGGTGTACTGTTTTGAAATTGTGGTCCATCTTTTTGTATTATGTCTTATGTAAATAAAGCAGTCGGTGTGAGGGCTGCGTTGTCTTATGTTACACATGAAGCCTAGAATCCTTTTGAATGATACAAAACGTGTTTGCCTTTCACTCCCCACCCCATTCAGAATTTGATGTTGTTCTGTATACTCACCAAACTGAAGTTCAGGCCCATCACACAATGCTTGTTCTGGTTTGCCACCCCTTTTAAAAGGGCTCTGTTAAATTGAAGTCTCATTTATTTGGAATGCTAATTAAAGGTTTTACCCCTACCTGTGTACCTCCAACCATCTTTGTAGCTTTAGTTGCATTTTCTGATTGTTCTTAAATGTATTTTTTTCTTGTGCAAAAAGGGAAGCCACACTTAATGCAGTCCTGTTAATATTCAAGTCCAAATAATTTGTTATTTTAGTCTCTGTCAGCTGTAGAAATTTTAGATTTTTAAAAAATAATCCTTAAAACATTTAGACAAAAATAAATAGGTAAGCCATAGGTGGTGAAATAGAGGATGAAAGAAAAAGCTTATACTCAAACTCAGTAGTTCTCCTCTCTAGGATCACTTTACTGATTCACTCTGAAACTGCTATTCCCATGCAGTTTAATGCAGATACCTATGTTGTGCTCATTCAAGGAAGAATGAGATTAAATATTCTGTCATCTTTATTCCCTCCCATTGGCTGTTAATGCACAGTGGTTTCCCTGAGCTTTCTCTTCTTCAGGCTCTCTCAGTCTCTCCCCTATGAGAAACATTCCGATCTCAAAATCATCTTTATGGCCACTCACACCAGTGTATCTGTCTGCTCTACTGGGGACCCCAGACCTGGTCTCACCAGCGCTGAGTAAAAGGGAAGGATCACCTCCCTCAACCTGCTGGCAATGCTCTGCCTAATCCTGCCCAGGAGGCTGTTGGCCACCTTTGCTACAAGGGTACATTTCCTGGCTCGTGTTCATCTTGGTGTTCACTGGGACCCCAGAGGTCCTTCTCTGCAAAGCTGTTTGGTCCTCTACCTATATTGGTGCCTGGGGTTTTTCTTCCTCAGGCACAGGACTTTGCGCTTCCCTTTGTGGCACTTCCTGACATTTCTGTTTGATCATTTCTCCAGCCTGTCCACATTCCCCTGAATGGCAGAACAAGCCTCTGGTGTATTGGTCACTCGTCCCAGGTTTGCATCATCTGCATACTTGCTGAGGGTTCACTCTGTCCCATCATCCAGGCCATTAATGAAGATATTAAACAATATTAGCCCCAATATCAACCTCTGGGGTACACCATTAATGACTGACCTACAGCTGATCACAACCCTTTGAACCCAGCTGTTCAGCTGGTTTCCAATCCACCTCATTGTCTACTTACTCGTACTTCATCAGTTTATCTATGAGGATGTTACGGGAGAGTGTTGAAAGTCTTGTTAAAGTTGAGACAAAGAACATCTGCTACTCTCCTTTCGTTCACTGAGCTAGTCATCTCACTGTAGAAGGCTATCAGGTTGGTCAGGCATGATTTCCCCTTCATGCTGACTACTGCCAATCAACATCTTGTCCCTTGTGTTTTCAAAATTGTTTCCAGGGTTACTTGCTCCATTACCTTCACAGGGATTGAGTCTGACCAGCCTGTGGTTTCCCAGCTTCTTCCTTGCCTTTCTTGAGGGTAGGAGTGTCACTTGCTTTCTTCCAGTCCTTGGGAATCTCCCTTGATCACCATGACTTTTTAAAGATTATGGAGTGACCTGGCAATAATATCAGGTAGTTTCTTCACCACTTGTGGATGCGTCCCACTGACTTACTGTATTGGGTTTGCGTGGCAGGGTTTTGGTAGGGGGGAGGCTACAGGGGTGGCTTCTGTGAGAACCTGCTAGAAGCTTCCCCTGTGTCCGATAGAGCCAATGCCAGCCGGCTCCAAGATGGACCTGCTGCTGGCCAAGGCTGAGCCCATCGGCGATGGTGGTAGCACTTCTGGGAAAACATATTTAAGAAGGGGGGAAAAAAAGCTGTGCAACTGCAGCTGAAGAGAGGAGTGAGAATATGCGAGACCGACAACCCTGCAGACACCAAGGTCAGTGAAGAAGGAGGGGGAGGAGGTGCTCCAGGCGCCGGAGCAGAGATTCCCCTGCAGCCTGTGGTGAAGACCATGGTGAGGCAGGCTGTCCCCCTGCAGCC
>NW_009197201.1:23388-59337 GCF_000690835.1 Fulmarus glacialis
GAGGAGTCCTCCCCCTGAGGAAGGAGCAGCAGAGACAACGTGTGATGAACTGACCACAACCCCCATTCCCCGTCCCCCTGTGCTGCTGGGGGAGGAGATAGAGACAATCAGGAGTAAAGTTGAGCCTGGGAAGAAGGGATGGGTGAGGGGAAGGTGTTTTTAAGATTTGGTTTTATTTCTCATTATCCTACTCTGATTTGACTGGTAATAAATTAAACTAATTTCCCCAAGTCGAGTCTGGTTTTCCCATGATGGTAATTGGTGAGTGCTCTCTCCCTCTCCGTACCTCAACCCATGAGCCTTTTGTTGTTTTTTCTCTCCCCTGTCCAGCTGCAGAGGGGAGTGATGGAGCGGCTTTGGTGGGCACCTGGTGTCCAGCTAGGGTCAACCTGCCACACTTGTGCACATCTGATTTGTATAAATGTTCTCTAACCTCATCCTCCTCCACCTGATATTGATCAAGTTTATATATCAAACATAAAGATTAACACTGGATTTATCTTATTGTGGAGCTAAATCACCTGGAGCATGGAAATGGTGGGTTTTGGTGTAGCCAGCAGGTGAACAACAGTATCTTAAAATGACAAAAGTGTATTGGGATTTCTGGAATGTTGATCACAGCAGTGGACAGTGGCTTGATGCTTGAAGGCAAAGACAAGAGGGACTTTTTGCCATCTGAATGTGTACTTCTGAGTGGGCTTGTGCAGCCAAACCGAGCTAGAAATTTTCTGCTAAGTAGTGGTAGGTATATACAGTTTAAGCACTGTCGGAAACTGTTGGGATTTTGACAGAATGGACCCCACTGTTAAATTGTGCTTGTGTATCATTTGCCTGGTATCAAATGGATAAATATAAAACTAGCAACACAAAAATTATGCGTGATTATCTCTCTGTTGAACTTGTTGCTTAATGCAGTCCCATTTGATGTGCAGGAAGATTTCTTATCCATACCCTAGCACATTTCTGGCTCCTCTGTGCATCTTGAATGCTTGTTATACTCTTGATCTTTGCCAAACATATTCACATCTTTAGTAGTTCACACTTTTCCTAAATGTATTATTGGTTGTTTTATGAAGTTGAGTGGGTTTTGAGAGCTTTGGGTTGTGTGGGGATTTTTGTCAATCTGAAGTTTATTAGTGATAACTGCTGTGATATTGGTAGCAGATTGGATAGGAACAAACCTGGAAATTTGTGTTTGGGGTAAAGAAAAGATAACTTTTTAGGTATTACATTTGTCCTTGAGATGCTACTGCTTAGTGGAAAAACCACCAGACTTTACAAATTCTCCATTGTTTATTTTTGTTAACTATTCTGTGGGGACTTTATGTGCAAGATTGAAACTGGAAAATGGCATGACTTTCAGTGGGAGTTGGATCAGAATTACTGACATTTTTAATAGCTTGATAATAAAGTAACTTGTGATCTTCTTAGAATACAGGTGATACTTTGATCTAAAGTGTGTAATTTGGACTCCTGACACGCAGTCAGTAAACCTGATGGGAGTTTTACTTCTGCCTTTCTTCTGCCTTCCCCCCCCCCCCCCCGTTTATGGCATGAAACCTATTAGCTAAAACACTGGAGGAATAAGTTGAATGCAATGGCAAGAATCTATGTTAACTTGCACTGCTAGTAGTTAGTGCTTCAGACTTTTCCAGGGAGGTAGCAAACCAAGTGCTGTACCAACTTAAGTTTTCTTGATACTTCCAGCCATCTATAAAACAAGGACACTTGCACATGGTGTAACATAACTACAATTGAAAGATTAAAATGCAACAAATCGCCTGCAAGAATAACCTCTGCTTATTATGACATGATGAAGGTACATTTACAGTTTGTTACATCTTCTCTGAATAATTCCAAATGTAATACAACAAAAATGTAATTCTAAAGCACACTTTAATACCAGTGGGTGTAAATATAGTCACATTTCTATTTCCTGTTCGAATTCATTATTTTAATCCCTGTCAGATTTATATTTGTGGTAATAATGTACCCTGCGTGGCAAATGCTGAGAAAACATTTATAAAAAGCTTTGCCAAAGAAATCTGACTATATAGACTACAGTGACTTTACTGTTGAGAATCTTCATGTGTTTATGGAAAAAAGGTACTAGTTAAGCATGTCCGATGGGTAGATTTTGTTGCTCAAATACCCAAGTTACTTAATAACTCTAATACATGAGATAGAGTAGTACAGCAGTTCTCTTGATATGTTGGCAAAGAAGCAAACATGACCGGTCTTTACCATCTGTTTATAATGCTATATAAAGAAGACCTTACTGGTTGCCATGGAAACCAGCATTTCCAAAACCACAAGTGTTTGCTTAAAATCTCAAGCCTTCTAAAGTCTTGTCTTTTTTGAGGGAAAAAGAATAGAAAAATCTCTAAAGTTTTCTAGTGATTTTTTTTCCCAACAGTTGCTTCACTGTAAAATGCTTTCAGCATTTTTGTGCTCTATCTTGTTTCGTGACTTCATAATTTTAAACATGCCGCTGGTAACTTAATGAGCTTATTTGATGCTTAGCAATGGTGCAGGAAAAGGGAGCAGATATTTGTTGTGGTTTGTGTTTATCTTTGTAAAAGGAGGTTTTCCTGTTCAGACAAACTTGCCTGATTGTGGTATTGACACAGCGGAGTGAAAACTATGCAACTTGGGTGGAGGTCACATTGAAAATACTTCTTACCTGCGTAAAAACCCAGATTCATCTTAATTATCAGTGTCAGGCACCTGGGTCTCACGGAGAAGAGACTCTCTAGAATCAGTAATTTAGAGAAAAACAGCAAAATGAAGATTATACTGGTAAGAGTTATGGTCTAGGTTTGTCTGTGTTCTCCACTATTGGCTTAAAATTGATTTTTTACTTGAAATAAACCCTTGAAAAGCCCTCAGTGTATAGTATTTAGAAGTATATACATTTGTCATAGTGTCTGGAAATATTTATATTTCTTCCCATTTGTGACTGTATGTACATATTGCTGCCTTGCATTCTGTCTTAATTCTCTACTGTGTTTTAAGGTGTTTTTTTTTTCCTCACCAGTTTATGAAAGGCTTCTGCTGTGTATGACCACTTAACTTCAGTAGGTAGTGACAAATCTGTAGAGTCTTTAGAAGAGGTGCTGCATTTGGACTAATGGCGCTGGTTGATTTTCAACCACTTAAACCAATTTCTCTTTCTTTCTATTTAAAAGGAAGATTTGTATTTACAGGACTCTTAGTGTGTATTTGGCTTAAGCTACTTACCTTAAGTGAAAACAATCCATTGAAGCACAGAACTTGGAACCTCCTTTTCACTACTAGTAAAGAGCCTTCAGTGTTTTTAAGTAATAAATATTTGTAATAAATTAATCTGAGTAATGCTGAAGATCAGTTAAGTTGTTATTTAGAAATATTGTTCAGTACAGAAGGTTAAAAGAACTTTTTAGATCATTCTGTTATGACAATACATATCCTAACATTTTTGCCTTTTTATATTTCATCCATTTGTAAAACATGCTGTGGGCGTTTTCAGTGTGAGCTAATGGCCAGAAGTTGACCTATTTCATTGTTGCATTTCCCTAGTAGAGTTTATTTAATGCAAAATACATTTTTATGACAGGCTTTACAATTACAATATTGCTGAAGTGACACTGGACCTCCAGAGGTGTCTGAATTCATTAGCCTTGTGAAGCTAATCATATTTCTGTCATTCACAGAACTCTTCAGAAATATTTGTATTGCTTTCACTTAGCAGAATATTCCTGCGTCAGAGAGAGCCTGTTTTCAAAAAGGTAGTCTTGTGCTTGAGTAGACCTGTTGATATTGGTCGACAGTGGGGTGCTTAGACCTCCCACAAAGTTTAAATAAAGTAAATATTGATGGAGAGATCAGACACACAAAAATTAGGCTTCTGTCTAAGTATTTGTGGTTAGAAAAATAAGGGTGCCAGACCTGCAAGCTACTGCTGGTCAGAGTAATTGCACTCAGACACTAACTGCATTTTTTGGTATTAGCTTGCCTGCTATCCACATCACATTCCAAGATCAAGTCAAACACTGACCAGGAAAAACAGCAGAGACTGGCAGTTGGTTTAAAAATACATTTTCGTGGTTTGTTTTCTATGTGGTGTCTTTAGTGTTGTCCTTAAGGTAGTCCTTTTTGCCCTGCCCCTACCACTCATAAGATCTGATGGGTGGAGGGTAGAATTATTTTTAAAAAAAAACAAAACTTTTTTCTGAATAATCAATATCTTTGAGATGAATGTCTGATTATAGCTGCGCTTTGTTTTTATAGTGGGTTTTTTCCGTGTCCATAGTAGGCTGTTTTCAGATCTTCAATGACCGTGCAACTGAAAACCAGCTCTTTTGAAACTTTAGTTTCAAACTGTTGCTGTGCATCTTCATTCAGGTGAAAAAGTTGGTGGTTCCCTTCTTCTTGCCAAGGAAAACTTTTTCCTCTTCTTCCTCAGCTGGTCATAAGTTTTGCAGAAAAATGGGAGTTTAGAATGTTTTTGTTTGTTGGTTTTTTTTTTTTAATTCCTCCTATTGATCCTAGGGGATAGACTATCCTAAAGGAAGTAAGTACCTAAAGAAAACCTATAAATAATGTGCAAGTATGTAGCTGATCTTCATGGCAATAATTCAAATAATCTCTGCCTTTGGGAAACCCAGTAAACCTAGTAGCAGTGGATGGTAGACTGATACGAGTGTCTAAATGGGGTTCTACAGGCTCCAGAAAAAACTTTGGTTTTTTTCTTTCAAGAATTCGAAGGCTGTGTTGGTTTCTAGGAGCTGTAAATGCTCAATTACAATGAACTGCAAGTAACCAAGGCTAAGTATCAGTATTTGCTTTGCACCTGCCTGCACCTGTTTAGTTTCTTAAACTTCATCTTTATGATAAGACTTGATTTTTGTGGGATCTTGCCCATTTGAATCTCCACAACTTTATTTAACCTCCTGACTTACATAGTTTCCTAGAAGGGTCCATCTTTTGTGATCATTGCTGTGTTTAAAAGGTTGTTGGAATTTTCTTCTTGAAAGTACTACAATATGTGGCATATATACTAAAGCCTGAGAAAGAGGTACATGTAGCAACTCCAGAAAGAGATCAGTCTCTCTTCTGATCTTGAAGGGTGCTCTGACTTTTCCTAGAAATCCTTCAAAAAGTTATGTCTTAAGACTTTCTCTTGTTATAAATTAGTTCTGGAAATAATGTAGTTGACCCCAAGTTCTGTGCATCTCCTGCCGTTCTAAGCATAGTTTTCTAACTCCCAGTCCCTGTGAAGATCACATTTAATAAGCAATGGAATGATGAAACTTTGCATGGAATTTTTCACCTTTACTTAAGAAATGTTTCTCCTTGTAAGCAAAATCCTGTGAAAGCTGAGCAGCTATTTTCTACTCTCCTGGAGTCACTCAGGTTGGAAAGGACCTTAGGAGCTCTCCTCCAGAAGCTTCCTGTTCTAGAAGGTATGCTCCTGCAACCTTCTTCCAAGATAAAGCAACTAAGATATTCTTTGTTATGTTGCTGTTCAGTTTGTGAAGAATATATTTAATATTTTTAAGATACACCTTATGTGGATTTCTGGGACACTTGAATTCCTAAATTTCATACAAGCTGTATTTTCAATGTATGCTGAGTGATCTTTAGTCACTCTGTCCAGGTGAGTAGATGTCTGAGACTTCATAAATGCAAAAAAAGTTACCCAAATCAATAAAGTTCTTTGCATCCTGAAAAATGCTGCAGCTTTTGTGGAACTGAGCGTTTTCAGGCCTGTTTTTCACTGAAGGCCTTGGTTGCGATTCATGAAGTATTCTTAAGACTGAGACTAGCCAAATGAAAGCATAGATACAACATTGTCTGTGTAAGTTATTTCAGCGACTATGCCTATAGAGGTGCAACTGTGAGCCTGTAACTTTCAGGCAGGTACTTTCTCACTGGACCACAACCATTCTTCTTTTGCACATGAGCAAGTTACCATCTTGGCTTAGTCTTAACTATCCGAGCGTCACACCGTGTGTGGTCAGAGTTATTAAAAAGTTGCTTTGTATCATAAGTGAAGGCCACTCTACATCTAAATTGCCTTTTTTTTTTTGGCTTTGGATGAAGACCCAGTGCAGAGACAGGCCTCTGTCTTCTTCACACCAGAGTCCTTTTTGGTTTTTGTCTGTGAAATGTTGTGTTTCTTTGTGACTGGCTTCACAAAGCTAATGGGTTGAGACCCTTCATGTGCTCAGAGGCAGGGAGAGCAGGAGTGCTGTTAGAAGGCCCTCCCTTGTAACTGCCATAAGAGCACCTTCCCACAACGTGGGACGGGAACATCAATTCCCCCAAGCCCGGCCTGACCCATTACACAGGTTTGCTCTTACTGGGTAAACCCTTTAATTACTAGACCGTTACATAATGGTAATGAGCCCCATCACCATCACAACCCTGTTTTTCAGGTAAAGAAATTCCCCCGAACCCCAAAAACTTACTTTCCATGTCCAAAGAGATGTTTAGTTGCCCAAGCCCAGGAATAAGTTTCTGAAACACACGTGTTCTCATCTGCAGCCTCCAGTGGGCTTTTAAGTTGAGGTGGCTCGTGAGTTTCAGAGCATCCCTCCTTCTGTCACTTCCTGTCAGATGGATATTTAATTTGAATCCCATTTTTAAATTCTGTTCTCGCCATGTGAAGTGAGTTTGTCTTCTCCCCTCTGCTGAATTGCGTTCAAAACACGCATCGTGACAAGGCTGATCCCCCTCTACAGGTCTGGCCGTGGATGTTGGAATGGACCAGGGTTTTTTAATGTGTTTTGAAGATACGTTGTGTGGAAGGGTATTTAATTTATATACTTGAAACTTGAGTAGCAGGTGAAAATAAGTTGCTATAGACTGCTGTTAGCATACCCCAAATATATAAAAATAAATGCTCTGAGTATTTAAATGTATGCATGTTTGAGTGTGATCATATGGTCATGTAGTGAATCCCTTCAGATAAGCGCATCTATAATACAGCGGTTCAACATCCGTTTAAAAAAATGAGTATGTCAGCGAGTTTTCTCTTATTTACTTCTGACAAGTCATTAATAAAGCAAATTGGATAAAAGCCCTGAGGCTGGTAGAACTCTTGCATTTCTAATAAGGAAGCCGACAGTCTTGCTGCATAGCTCCATGCCTTACCTCTAGGACTAAATATAGAATTGTCAGTTATAATTAATTTTGAAAAAGTGTGGGGTTTTTTACCTGCACCTGTAACCATGAGCGCATCCTGATAGCTCTTCTGTATTGAGCAAAATAGATGTTACTTTCCCAAGACGTTACAGATTTAAAACTGTGTTTATATTGTCACATCCTGGACTGTCAGTTTGAATAGAGGGGTTTCTTTTTCATAATATTTTGTATTTCAGCCTAAAACTAGCCTGTGTTTTCAATGACATTATCCTAGGCTTATAAATCTTCTTCATCGGCATAATCGATTTTGGTTGTGTTACAGACTTTCCCAGCTGCTTTTTATTAGAGCTGTGTGAACAGGTGATTTTTTTTTTTTTTTTTTTTTCCTCCTTTTGTTTGATGTCTGAGGTGGGAAGGTAGAGGAATGGCTGATCACCACCCCGTCTCTCTCCCTGTTTTCCTTCCCCTTGTAGCTAAACAGAGCTCGTGTGCGACCTCAAACAAAATGATTGATCTTGTCAGTGGGACACCTTCAATAAAATGCATGGAAAGGAAGAGCAAAATTGCTGGTGGAGATGAGGAGGACAGCGAGCTGTTCACTTCATCCCCTAGCAGCAGGCCAGTGGCTAGAGCGCACACCCGTGCGACGGTGGAGGGGCTCCCGCTGGCCTGCTGGGGTAATTGGTGAAAGGGCTACAAATCCTGCAGCTCTCTTTTGCTTTGGTCATGAACAGAACATTTGGGAAATACTAAAAACATTTGGCTAAACATTTAACAACCCCTTTTTGACCCTTCCAAAATACCTTATCATGTCTGTTTTGATGGGAAATTTGTTCTGTATTCTTAGTGGCTAAATTTGAACTAGCATTACTACTCATAAGTATGCTCTCTTCTGCTACACCCACTTGCAGAGTCAGTTGACTTCACAGTTGCCTGCGCTTTTTTTTTTACTCCCATTTGGTACCATGAAATTTCCCCCATATCCATCTCTTCCTTACAGTAATTGTTGTATTTGCCATATTTTCTCTCTATTGTTTAATTTCAGAGTTTAATTTAATGAAAAAAGTGCTAAGAACATTAGCTGGGTTTGTCTCATGCAAATAATTTAAAATCTTTGCAGTATTTAAACAAGATTGCTGAAAAACAGGAATGGTGCTTGCAATAAATAGTCGATTTTTTTTTTTTAATGAAAGTGTAAATTACTGATGGAGTTAAACCTGACAGTTATTGGAGGTTAATATTTTAACTGCAAAGTCTGCTGAAATGGCTGCACATGTGGAGAAATACACAAAGCATTAAGCAAAATGCTCATGTTTGCTTGATTTATTCTCTGCAGCAGACGGACTCTGGTAGTAGGAGGTGTAATTTGCAGCACATTAGCTATTAGCCAGTGTCATTGCTTGAGTGGGTGGTGTGAGTCTCTTGTTGCCTGTACAGTGTCATACTGCGCATGTGTCAGAGCTAGGCGCTTCTCCCCTGTGCTGCAAGATGAATTTTTTGTGAACAGTGTTCTGTATTTAAAACTGTGAGTCTTCCAGTTTTCAAATGGGTTATTCTGTCACATGGATAATATCTAGAGTAAATGCCTGCCTTTGGGTTTTGGGTTGGTTTTTTTTTTCCTCCCCACCCCTCCAATTTCTTAATGTTTTGCAGAACTGAATTGTAGAAGTGTTTGACTTGCCTACCTTTTTTGGTATGCGGTTCCCTGAGGATGAAGTATGTAATTTGTGAGACACCCAGCCTCTAAGAGCAAGCAATTGTGCTAATGTTTCTTTTTTTGGGTACCCTATGCATGTACTTGTGTTCAGCAGAAGTTTTCCAAAAGAATCTCAGCTTGATGCATCTTTTTTTGTGTGCACAATTTCACTTGGGTTGCTTTTAGTTCACTTTTTCCCCTAGAGGCACCTGTCTCCTGCCATATACCCATCAAGACTAATTGCACCATCTGGAAGACTTCTGTGTAGCTGTTACTCATGCAGAATATCTCTTGGGAGCTTAATTCAGAATGTGAATGTGACCCCTGAAGCCATGTCAAGTAGCTGCAGTAGTTTCTAGTGTCTAAAGGATGATCACCGTAGGCTTTACTTGTTTCAAGTCTAATGTGGTTTACCTTAGTGTGGATATGTTACATGTCAGTAGCACAACTTCAGTCATGTTTTGAATGGAATTAGACTTTGACTGCTGGTTTGGTAATTCATAGAAAATCCTGTCTAAAATTACATCCAAACCATATGTAACATAGAGGCTATACGATTGCATGTAGAAATGACAGACATGTTGCTCCTCGTTATTACACTATTTAATTTTTATGTCCTGTTCTCCCCCCCTCCCCAATCTGCACTTCTCATTAATAGTTTTCTGCTAAGAATGCAAGGCATTTGTTGCTAGCGGTGTTGCAATCCCCCTGAAGCTCTGAACACTTGTTTTTGTTACTGCTGTGAAACTGTTTTGAGTATTTTCAGCACAGGTAATTTTCTGCTTCTGTTCTTCACCTAGTCTGAATCAGGTAGAAGCACTGTAGTGCTTCACTTCTGGTCGTGTCTATCTAGGCAGAGGCTTATTTAAAGGCCAGTGCTTTATAATCCTGTGGTGAATACCTTTCTTCTCTACTTCTGTAATATCCTGTCCCTTGGCAAGCTGTAGAGCACTGGGCATGAAAACCCAAAGTGTTCTGATTGCTAAAAGTATCACCATAATTTGCCTTTTTTTTTTTTTTTTTTTTTGAGTGATATTCATTTCTCATGGGATCCTGCATTTAGTAAGGCACTCTAATTTTACCAGCATACGTATGTGGAAAAAGCGCAATTTTTTCCTAAAACCACTTTTCTTTAAAAATGATGGAATTGTAAATAGTGTTGAGGAAATATCTTTGAATTTAATTGCATCATCTGTGTAACTTGTGTGCTTGTGAGTAATGTGGTCAACTGAAGTTCAAGCCGGAAAAGTACTTAACACCACCACAAACAATTATGAATTCTTTATCAGGATACATACACACTATATATTATTCATTATTTGTATTTTCTGTTTTTTCCTGGGTAGTTTAATGTTCAGTGTGGCTCAGACTTTGGAAATCTATACAGTTTTAAGTGTTTAACTGTATTGGCTGCATTCTATTAACTGTATATTGGAACCTGGTAAGACAAGTTAGTTATCTGTGTGCTTGGTGAGAATAAAGGTAGGCAAGTTATAAATTCACAGAATACTGAAGGCAAGCAACTGCCCCTCCTCTTTAAAATCCTTCACTACATGTACTTGGTAAGCAAAATAAAAGTGGACGTTGCAGGACTGCAGCGTGTGCTCTTGGGGAGAGATTTGAGCTGCACAAGCTTTCCTGGATTTGAGTGGTTGGGAAGTACTGCGGACTGGTCTACAAAAGAAATCGTTGTCTGCTCTGGAAAGTTATATAGTATCTTCCTTTCAGTGGTTCTTATGCCATTTTATTCAGGGTTTGTTTTAATTGTTTTTTTTAAAGGATTTCTGAGGATGGAAGGAGTGAGAGCTGGTGGCTTTGTGGCATGGTTTCTCCTCAGGAAGTTATGTTTGGATCTCATGTGCTAAAATCTGTGCTGAATGTCTTCCACTAAAATATTGATTAGCCGTGTTCTAATTTTCAGAAACATTTTAATTGGTTTATTTTAAGATAGCTAGCAAGGTAATGTGTTAATTGCTGTTTGCATTTTACTGCTCTGTTAAGAGAGACGAACATTTAGTTGTATTATTGCAGACGAAGATTGGTGGCTAGTGCTTGCTTTTGGCTAAATTTCATCTTTGACTGTAAATGTTTGGTATCTACTTAGTTCTTAAAACTCATCGTAGTTGAACCAAACTCGGTTACTGTCTGAGGCCGTACACACTTGCTCTCTCTTTTGGAAGCTTAGCAGAAGTTGGTACCTTCTCTAGCACCACAGCTGCCCACGTTGCTGAGAGCGTGGGGTGTAGTGCCGCCAGGCTCGGTGCACCCCACCCCTAACTTGTCCTGGGTGCACCAGTCCGTTGGTCTACAGGTGAAGCAAATGGGATGAGGGCATATTAGAAAGGCACAGAACAAACAGCCATGGCCTCGTTTGGCTCATTAGACCCCACCAAAGCTAAAAATTTTGTGGGTTGTGGTAGAAAGCCATGCGAGCCATACTGGCCTCCTCTTGCTTTAATTGTTAGTGGCGTTTGTAGGCTGTAGCTGCACTGAGTGTGAGCTCAGGGCTTCTCTGGAGTATTAGCCTGCAATCAGTGTGGGTGTGACGGTCAAGCCCAGTAGCTGTCTAGTACCAGCTACCTGGGCAGACCCTCTCATTCTTCTCCTAGAGCGTTTTGAGACATGTAGTTTGGGCCATTTACCCATTGCTGTAGGAAGGGTCGTAAAGATTCAAGAATAGAAGTCAAGATTTTTTTTGCAGTAGCACAGGAGCTTTCACGCAGAAGGGTGCTATTTAAATTACTATTTTTTTAATGTTTCTGTGTCTGTGTAAATTAAATAGTATACTGAAGATATTCTTGTGTTGTGAAGTGGTGTAAATGTAATGAAAAAAATCCACATGAAATTTTAGGTTGCATCCACTGTTTTCTTTATTCAAACGTACTTCCAAGATCAACATCTTAGATTTTCATTCAGATGTTTTAAAGACAGTTCTGTTTTGATTTCCTCCAGTTATTAGGGCTAAAATTGTACTCTGGAATAAAATGAGTTGAAGTGCTTAGTAATCTGTGATGTAGTCCTTCAGATGATTTATTTAACAAATATGTAGATGATATTGGAGATATGAGCTCTTATTTTTTGGCAACTCGTTTACAGATTTAATAGCATCTGGAATGTATTATCCTTTCTTCTAGCTATGTACCCTTATTGATGAATATAGGAAGTAGAAACCAGCTTGACAAGGACAGGAAGAATACAACTGGAGACATTGCAGTCAAAAAGGAAAGCTAAGCTTACTTTAAAACAAGTTAATTTCTGAGATGAATATCTAAGTGGTCATTTAGAATTGCTTTCAACAGATACGTTTTTGGGGGCAGTTTCCTTCTGACCCTAAATTTAAAGGTACAACATATGAAACGGTTCTTTTGTTTAAAACAGCCTGTCTCTACTTCATTTATCTCTAACTTTTATTTTACATCTTTCATCAGGTTCTGCAAAGTCTATTCTTAATGTACTTGGACATGTTGTATGTATTGTGCGACCTGTTCATAGCCACTCTGATCTAAACGGTTTTCTTTCAGCAGGTTATAGATTTTGGTTGTACCTTTCCTCCTTTCCCTTCTCTCGAAGTACAAGGCTTCTTTTGCCTTTCTTGTACTTCAAACAACAAACTGAAAGCTTCTTATGTTCTGTTACAGTAGATCACACTGAATTATTCTGAAATACTCCTTTCATGACATGACATGAAATGCAGGGCATATGCTGCTCCTTGGAAATAAACAAGATTTAATCCTGAATACTTGATTTTCTCTGCGATACTAGTATTTGATTGTAAGTGTCAGGTAAAGGATGACAAAAGATCATGATTAATAATTGTAGCTTATTTCCATGCAAATGTGAATATTAAAGACTTGGTGAAATGATGGCAGCCTGAAGTCTGAGTCTTTCTTTCCACTTTGGTATGACCAGTGAAAATGGATTGTGAAAGCATGCGTTTTTTTTCCTTTCCTTTTTGCAGGGGTTTTGTGTACGATAGCCGAAATAATTTACAGATGCGAGGTTTGGTCGTATTGCTTATTTCCAAAGCTGCTGGACCCAGCACGGCAGAACTCTCTTTCCAGCACAACATGGTCAGTGGAATTTATTCCAGGTATGTAGTAACTTTCTTTAGCAAGATACGCCAAGGTACATTTGATGGGCAACTTCATGGTTGTATCAAAGCATCTTAAGTGGCCTGCTTAGCTGTTAAGGAAAATCAGTACTTACCTTATTACAAAACTTTGTTCCTCATGGTTATTATAAGCTTTCCATGGTGAAAACCATTTCCTACTCTTTGTATAGCTCTTATAATATCCATGCCTATTTCATTATTGTGGCTTTTGGGCACAACCAAATTAAAAAAATTTGGATCAAGATAGTTATTTGAAAGTTTATGTTGAGACGTACTTGGAATCCAAAACCTAAAGATGCTAGAAAATATTTTTAATAGAGTATTTCCATTTTCAGTTACTCAGGTGTTACTTGGGTACACCTACGTACTAGAAATTTCAGAGTCAGATTGCCAGTCTTGTGGAATACCAATTGGTTTCACTGAGCACATAAGTTTTGTGATAGCCCCTTTGAAGGGTATTTTCCCGTGAAACAGCAGAATGTGTAGAATAAAGTTTTTACCTCCCATGTGTCACAGCAGAATTACTAAGCCTACTATTAAGGTTCCTCAGGCTCTCACTGAGATAATTCAGCTTCATCGAGTTCCTAAATATTTTTTTAAGTATTTAAACTAAATTACTTAATACTAGTAACAGCAGTAATCAAAAACAATGGTTGCTTTCCTTTGTATATTTGACAGCTAACTGTTCCAGTGAAGTAATAAGTGAGATACGGTTGAAAAATTGTAAAATTTGTATTTTTTTTAAATCCTTTTGAAAAATTGCGTTACTTGGTTGAGGGAACAGACTGTCGTATTTTCAGTTAATTGTCTTTCTGACCACTGTGATGTATTAAATGAAGATACACAAACTTAGTGACACGTTTGTATCCTGACTTTTAGAAGTGCCGAGATAACATTGTAAAATTGAAAAGACAAAACAAATGAAGATGTTAAAATATATGTAATATCTTAAAATAACAGAGAAGGAAAATATGTATGAATATGTACACACAGAAATAACAATAAGTAATAAAAAAGGCAAGGCTATAAAAGAGGCTTGTTATGGAGGGCTGTGTTGTCCCTTTAGCTGTTTAATTCCATTCTTGTTTTGTTTCGTCCTTAATGTCCCCTTAGGGTTGTAAAATTTTTATATTTATATGCAAATGATGCTGTATGAAAGCATAATTCTAGTTAGTTAATTATGGCACAGGAGGTATTTTAGTTTGTTTTGTAAATGATTTAAAAAGTTTACTTTAAGTATGCCTCATAAAAGGAGAGAAAAAGCATTATTTTTTGATAACTAAGTTCTCGAGTATGATGATTCTGACCATGGAGGTAACGTTTGAGCGTTTAAAGCTGCCGTTGGGAAGGTGACTAGTGGAAGTATTCATTAAGGAGCAAATAAGACCTTGAATTAATAATGAGCCAGTTGGTGTAAATGGACATCATTGGAACTATGCCAGTTCAACCAGCTGAAAATCTAGCCTAATAATCTAAGTTTGAGCAAGTCAATAGCCATTATAATATCTAGTTCAGAGTTACAAAGGTACTCCAAAAATGAAGCAGTTTTGAATACGCCCACACAGGTTCACTTAAGGTTCATTACTGTCTGCAAAAGTGATAACTATAGAGTTGTTAATTTAAATGGATTTTCAATGACACTTTAAGTCTGTAGCATGGCGTAAATACGAGCAAACTGATGCACGCTAGGAGAATGCTGATGTGTTGTTTCATTTTGTGCCATAGTGGCCAGTTCTTGCCCTCCACTGAAGTCACTGTGGGCTTTGCCTTTGACTTTGGACTCCTTTTTTTGTGTAAGGTACTTTTCCAAATACACTCTTAAATGTGAGTCTAATTTCTGATTTTGATTTCTCCATTGTATAAAGCAAAGAGAACAGGCAGCTTGTAAAATTGTGATCTTAAAGGGCTTCTGTGATTGGTTTATATATTACAAATAGTGTTTTACAAACTGCTTTCTCCTGAATAAGAGCAAAAGGACATCGTTTTCCATTAGTACATTTTTGTCTGCTATCTTATGGTGTGTATATTAGACATACATATCAAAGGCAAAGTATATCCCTCAGTGATACGAAGTGAAGAAATATGCTTAATCCTTTATTGTTCATATATGTCTCCAGCTTTGGAAAGTATTTTTTGGAAATAGATTTTTACAGATTTTCAGCTCAGCTGTAAACTGTACAGCTTTTGGTTGCCATGCCATATAATTACTTCATCTTTATATATAATATTTTGCTGGAAATATTATTTCTGGCACTGTAATGAGCATCTTCATTGCCTGATACTTATGTGCTGTGAATGTTAGATTGTGGACTGTTAGCTGGGGTATGGCTCACTTGATTTTAGGGTACTTAGTAGTGATTAATTAATTGCATTCCTGAAATCCGAGCATGAGCTAAGTTGTTCCAGTACTTGTCAGCGATTGCACCAGCCCAGTCTTTCTTTTCCCGCTGTTTGTGTTGGAACCAGCTCTTGTGCTCTCTTTAAATACTCAGTCCCACAGTGGATAGCCAGGTTAGATCAGTCTGCTATATCTGGTACTACACTAAACGTACAACCTGTGACCAGGAAGATGTAACAGTGTGATAATTATTTAACTTAGAAAACCACACAAAAAACATGGTGGAGTTTTTCATCCTGGAATCTGGCATGTTCTACATAACCTTTTCTCCCTATTTCATATTCTTGAATCACAATATAAGCAAGCAATACAATAACTGTAATTAAAACAGAAAGACGCTGAGAGTTGAATTTGGAAAAGCAAAAAAACCTTTTTTTTTATCCTATTCTCCTGTTCTCTAGCTATGTCAATTCATGGGACAATTGACCTAAATGTATAAAAATAGTTTAGCTAGCTGCTTAGCTGGCATCTGTTTTTTACTGGTACACAATGGAACAAAACTGATGCCTGCTACCAGGGAGCAATTTTTTCCAGAATAATGAAGATTACAATTTAGGTAGTTAGAGGAACAGGGCTAGCGTAGTTATGTGGTGCTGCCTCTGGCCGGCATTGCCTCCAGCTTTAGCACTTCATAATTTGCAGGAGACGTGTTCTGCCCGCATTAAGCTGGGGGCGTGGGGGTCATTGTATGCAAGGATATCATAGTAACTGCTGGTTGCCTTATGAGCCATGCTGAAGATAAGTGTTATAAAAGTCTGCTTGGCATGCTTTACTCTGTACAGCCACCTCCCTATCATGTTGCCAGCAACCTGACTTTATTCCTGTTGGCACGGAAAAGAACCTGGCTTTACTTGCAGCTCAGCACCAGTGATCCCAAAAGAGGATGAAGAGGAGAAGTAGCAGCATGATAAACAGCTCTATTTCAGCTGCTGGACAGATTTCCTAAAGTTGAAACTTTCTGCTGGTCTCTTAGCCTTTAGGAAAATATTTCCTTGGCTACAGAAGCATTGCAAATGTAATGATGAAGTGCAGTGCTCACTACAGAGTACACAGGCAGTATCATGTAAGGGTTGATGTCATTGCCTGTACTGAAGCAAAGCGTGCATCCCATATTCCCTTGAAACTCCTTCCCGTTCCTGTGCCGAAGAGAAAGCAGAACTCGCATTTGGGTTTAGGCAGAATCTAAGTAATGATAATTTATCATCCTAATAGTATCAGAGAACACCTTAGATATGACACAGGAGCCTAGAGCTTCATAAGAGCTTTGAGATCCTTTTCCTAACTGGTGATTATACTAGAGTCTGACATTCCTCCCTGTTGCCTTCTTTCAGAGCAAAACTCACTTGGATAGTCAAGTATGCAGCTTGCTGTTCTTTTACTTTGCTGCTGGAAGTGAGGTGTTTAATTGAAGCTCCAGGATCATATGGTTTCTGAACACTTACAGCTTTATGCTTCATAGTTGGAGCTAGATTCTTACAGTTGAAGATACCAAGACTGGCTTGGGCCCTCTCACTAAATACCCAAAGGAGTATCTTTTTCTGTTCATGTCTGGCACTGCCAGACACTACTGGCTGGGGACTGAGGAATCTCCTTGGCTTTATATTGAGTAACAAATTCCTCACATAGCCTCTATATTGCAGCTTAAAATGCAAGTGACACCAAAGAACAAACTTACGCCATCTCTTCAGGCCTCAGTATCCTTGGCTCTAATACAGCAAGATATTTTCTTCTCTCTCTCATGTTTTGCATCTTCTTTTTTTTTTTTCTTCTGCCATTAGTGCCAGTTTCAAAAATAACCTCTAGCACTGACATCCATTGAGTCAGCTCTGCAGATTTCCTTGGATGCTTGTTAGAGGTTTAAAAAAAAAAAAATCCTTTTTTCAGTGAAATCTGCCTGTGCATTCACACTGGTGGATCCTATGGTCATTGACAAGTAAAGACCTTTTTAGTCTACCAAAGTCAGCAAGTGTGTGTCTATGTGTGTGTGTAGAGTGGAATATAGAAAGTATTATTTCTAGTACTAAAACCTGGTAAATCCAGCAAACAGATTGCTAGATTGGTACTATCAATACTGGGCTCTGTCCCTGCCTTTTCTCCCTCAGAATGATGCAGCTGGCCTTTAAAGCTCCAGGAATTTATCTCTTGCAAGATGAACATGTTTTCCTACAAGAAGGTGGTACTCACTGGATAAACTTGTCTCTGAATCAGAATTCTTCCTGCTGCTTGGAAGAGTTGTGGTAATATTGTAGTGACAGTGATCATGAACATATACTCTGTTTACTTAGTGTTTTAGTAATGATTTTGGAACCAGCATTGATGTTGTTTCCAACAAAAGCCCAATTTAAATGGAAGTTAGCAACACCTTGTTATGGTGATGGGTCCTTTGCTTGTCGGGTTCCAGTGGCCCTGGGTACCCTTTTTTGGAGACACACACACACACACACACACGGGGGTCACACAGTGTGATTTCACATGCTTTTTGTCATTGCGGCAAAGTCATCTTGTTCTCACCTTCTCTAAAGGAACATTCATTTGCAACTTAAAGGTCTCCAAGAAATACCAAATCTTAACCAGAGGGTTCATTCATCCATTGGTTACTTTTCCTCTGGAACTTTCTTCAGTTGCAAAGAAGTCAGGAGGGGGTAGGTAAGTGTCATTCTAAGGACCCTAAGGTCAGAGGACATACTGCTCTATACCTTTGCAGTTCCATCTAGCTTACTCACAGCTTTTCTTTGCTAGATATGAAAACAAAGCTTTGCCTTAACTTAATTTCCCTCCCCTGGATTCCAAAGAGCTTTACATCATCTTCAGAGAAAGTTCAACCTTCCATTACCCCACTTTCAGGGTAAACCAGATCTGCTGATAGTACATCTAGGTTCGTAGGACCTCCTGCTTAAAGTAGAGTCAGCAGTGAGGTCAGACTCATCTAGCTTTCTTCATGAAGGTCAGGTCTTTCGAGAACATAGTCTTCTTCACAAGATGATAATCAAAATGTGTTTTAAACAAATAAGTGAACTTTCTACCCCCTGCCTCATGCTCTGTGTTTAATGCTGTAGTTGGTGTGCATTCATGAATATGTAGCTCACAAGAGGCCACAGTGATGTTGGCATAATCTAGCCTGTTAGGTGTCCTTAAGGTCATTCGAGAGCTGAAATATCCAAAGAAATTTCCATCCCAAGACCTTCAGAATTCGTAACATAGGTTGTGTCAAGGTCTATTATGAGAACACAGGCATAAAGGTCTTATCTGTCTTAGGGATATGCCACCAAAAGTTGCTGTGTATTAGTGGGGACACTAGGAATCTCTTCCATTTCTCATAGGTGACAGTTCGCCATCTGCAGCTCTATCTGTTCTTTCTCCAAAACCCATGCCATGGGAGGCATAACAGAGGTGATGCTGTGCTTGTTAGAGCAGTCTTTAATTACTGTATGCATGAAAGGCAGTCAGGCTGTCTCCAGGGAACTGAAGCTATGTGAATGATGATCCTTGGACAAGTTCAGTCTGTAAAGGTAAATATGGACTAGCGTAGTCAAAAGTGTAGAGGTCATATACTTGTTATAGTACGCTTTTGAGACTTGCAGTCTGCACAAATTTGCACAAAGGGACATTGGTTTGTTGACTTTACTGCTGCATGTGTCCTGGACTGCTGTTGAACTGGGATTTTATGATTGAGAGGGATCTGAAATGGCAATACTCTGCTTTGTGTATTTAGCGTAATAGTGTATGAGGTGTGAGCACACCTTCTCTGGAAATAGAGAAATTGTAAAAGGTGTTCCACTTTGAGTGATAAACAGAATAAATGCTTCATGAGGATGTGCACCCTGAGCTCTGCATTCCCTGAGAGCTCCAATTATTGACGAGTAGCCTTTGTCCTGTCCTTGTGAATGTGACCGAACAGCTGAGAGATGATAATGCTGTTCTTGACTCAGAAGACTGTCACATCCCCAATTGGAGTAACTACAATAGCAAAGGGCTACCTTCTGGTTTAGGAACAGGTAAATGTTATTCTGACAAAGAAGGTCTTTCACTGTGTAAGCTCTATCTTCACTTGCTCAGCTCACCAGTAAAGTTTTGCCAGCAAATTCTTTCTACTGTAGACAAGCTTAAAGATGTTTGTAATTTTTAATAACTGTTTAAATGCTTTCCAACTGAAATGTGAGTGTCTCCACATAAATCTATATTCAATTAATTGATAGATCTATGCAAAGAAATCAGATATTCTCGCTTTAAAAGCAAAAAGGAAAATGCAAATCCATTACAAAGCCTCTGGGCTAATAAGCCATGGCAAACATGAGTAAATTTTGGTGAAGGTGAGATTAATTGTATTGTTATGGTGTAAGTGACACTTAGAGGTTGCTTTGACCTGTCTGCTACTAAATTTTATAAAAGTCTTCTTCCTACCTTGCATGGCATAGGTTTATCTGTGGACAAATTCTGTTTGAGAGTTATTGTAAAAGACAAAACTCAGATGAAATAAAATCAAAGAATGACCATACAAATGATCATTTTGGTACATACAAAAATACAAAGAACGTGAGTGTGTGACTTCTCACCTCATCTTCAGACCTTGCCCTTCTTTCATTTTCTGTACTCTGAACTGTACAGTGTATTAACTTGGGAGATTGGATTTGACTGTTTCTTATCTTATATTTTGAAGTAAATAAATGATGCTTAATTGTATTATGGACTCCTGTCATGTAAAGAGTACTTCTGTATTTGTAAGAAGTTTTTTTTTCCATTACTACCTGTCTGAGTTTACTAGTAATGGAAAACTAAATTAGATTTACCCTGACCTGGTGCAATGCAGAGGGAGTGGCTGTGAACTGGAGTTTGGGAGACTTCATGCTGCATTGCACCTATCCCCATCAATGATGTAAATCATGATAGAACGTGTTTAAACAAAATAAAAAGCAAGAAATTAGAAAGATGTAGTAAGACCAATAGTGCATGTAGGAACTCAAAACTCAAAAAAGGCAGAGCTTTTTTCTTTTGTCTGGTGTAAGTATTCAAACTGGGAGTTTTAGTGTAGAATAGCTGTTGCACTTTAAATTCACACTGGCTTATTGCACACAAGCCCTGGGTCTCAGCTGCAGATATTGCAGAGATTAATCTTATTAATAGAACTGCTAATTGGTGTTTGACTTCTAATTATAGTAACAATAGGCCATAACAATCAATCCTCACCTTTACTGGGGCACATTAGGGCTCTTTATCATAAAAATGATTTCCTTTGGGACTTACTGTTCTTATTCCTATCTTCTGGAAGGCTGCCTTTCAGTGAAGGTGCAGCATCCCAACTAGCATGTACTTTGAAAGCTTAGCTAATTAACTGGTAGAGGAAATGCATGGTCCTAAAATATTCAATATCTAAGTACATTAAGAAGTACGATGCTCTTGAAAAAATTATTTGTTTGAAAGATAATAGGAAAAGTATCTCAAAATATGAGCAGTGGTGTCTTTTATAATCTTTAAGAAATGTATAATTTTGTTTCCCAATCCTTGGTAGCTTTCCCTTAACTTTTAGTGAGAGGAAATCTAAGCGATTGTTCTAAATTATTCTATTTAGTTTTTGCTCTCCAGGATAAATCCTGTGAGATTCTTCATCTCATTTACAAGATGAGTCTCAGGAGATGAAAAGCACATACAACTTGATTACATATTCCTATTGATCATCTTCAACCGACAACAATAAAAATCAACTCCAAATACAAATCTAACAATATTACTAATTCATTACAACCAGTACTTTTCTTCATTAACTTTTTATTGTTTTCGGCATACACAGTATGTGCAAATACAGCAATTACGTGTTGAATAAGAAAAGGTCCTCTCCGTACACTGTAGAATAAATCAGAAGGCACTGTGTAAAAGCTAATCAAAGACTGTGCAGAGATATGGACTCAAACCTTGTTCAAAATAAGTCTGCTTAGCACTAGATAGCTGAGCAAGGTAAACTCAGTATGTACGTTACAAAGAGATTTTGTTGTGCTTTTTAAAAAGGAAGTAATTTTCAGTATCATGGAAAGCAGCGTAGGGATGGCTTACCTTGGAAAAACCATAACGCTGCCTGCTGTCTGTCTGTCCACCCACCCTTTTCCTGGAGCTTCCTCCTCCTACTGCTTGTGAAGTGAGTACTGGACTGCCACGATGTGCAGCATAGCATACAAAACCAGAGCAGCACTGATGAAATTCTGTGGTGGGTCAGGAGCAGCTGTGGGAACAACAAAATCCTGCCTTCACCCTAGTGGGAACTTTTCAAAGAAAGGCCAGATGACCTGCGGCTAACAAGACCTAGTACAGCCTTCCTGGGGCGTGACATCTCCACGTACCAGAGCGCTTTGCCAGAGCTGTTCTTTGGTGGTTTGCTGTAAAATCTTTCCCTTGCAACAAATTTCTGCTTGAGAACTTTCACATTTTCTTTAAAAAAAAAAATAGTATTTGTGAAGAGAAATTTCCAACCATCACCTAAGTGCAGTCCAGTGCTGTGATGAAAGCACACAACAGCTCTGGGGACTGCTTATCCTTCAGAACTATGATGTCAATATGACCAATTGCTTCACAGCAAGTTCTTAAGTAACTATATTTATGTAATTTATTTGTCCTACAGTCCCAAAATATCTCCCATGCTTTCCCATCTGCTGAAGTACCAGCTGTCCTCTTCCCAGGCACAATCTATTAACTTCTCCCTTGATAAATTTTACAATGCAATTATGCAGTTTCAATACAAATTTCTGCAATACTCGGAAAATTGTAGCAATATGAAGTTAAGTATTACAAGGCTTACTGTACCAATTAATTTATTTTCTTAATATGATTCAGGCAGTACTCTGATACAACCTAACTGAAGATATTACAAAATTTTTCATCTGCTGAGGTGTAGTCGAGGAGAAGGTCTTCATTATACTCCACAAGTATATGTATATAAAATATGTACTGATCTTTGGCATATTTTGATATGTATGGGGAATATATTGTTTCTGTGGTGGTAACAAATTGTTTTGGGGTTGAGCATAAATAAGACTGGGCCTGATTGCTAATGAAGCCCTCCTTGCTCAGAAGGTATCCTTTTTTGCTTAGAGTTCATGAGACTGTATAAAGACTATACAACATCCATTCCCTTCCACTTGAAGTAACGGCATGTTCTGGACCCTGATCACATTATACATTAAGTGAGTGAATATTTCCTATCACTTCACTGGTATCTGGCCTTTAACTTTCCGTAGATTTTCGTGTGGAATTTGGCAGGTCTGAGATGCTTCTAAAGCAAACAATAATAAAAAAAAAAAGCAGCATATTATTGCAGGTGGTGTAGACAGGGCATTGGATTGCTGGACAGAGAAGCTTGGTTATTTGTAATGTATTCCAATATAAAGGTGGGCATGTGAATAGATACAGATAGCGAGTAGATAAGAAAAATAAAAGGGAAGAGAGAGAAGTTACCACTTATTGTAGTGCTATAGCCAGGATTGTTCAAGGCAGTAAGAAATTTTCTTTGGCACAAAAAAGGAAGAGAGGCAAGAGAAGATTGCCTAAGAACGTTTTGTGTGGGTTTTTTTCTTCTTGTTGTTGTGTTGGTTTGTTTTCTTTTTGAAGGTGGGGAGAAAGGGTTCCAAGTTGAATTCTGGTAAAGAATGTCAAGTCAAAAATTCCTTATATCAGAAACTGAATTTTCTTCAGGGGGTGACAGCTGGATTGGGAGAAACAAATTTTTGGACTAACTCCCTGACATTGACTGTGAAATAAAGTGCATGCTGACATCTTCATATGGTAGATCTTCATCTTCACAAGCAAAGCTGTTTTTTATTTGATGCAGTAGTGGAAGAGAAATTACTAAGGAACAACAGCAAGAATTAACCTGATGGAAGTGACTCATTAATAAAAATGAACCATCTTTGCAGAAACATTTTCAACGGGCATGAGATGATATTTCAGTCAGACTGGAATTCAGATTGGAATGGAGAATATTGGTCCTTGTTATGTTGCATCTTGCTATTAGATTAAGAGGAAAGTTAAATTGTCACTTAAGTTAAAAGTTTTTAGGTATGGATGGATTGCAAGACTAGCAAGTCCAGATTTGGAGATAATGGTTGCATTCTGAGTTTAAGTTACTAGAAATATATATGATGACAGCGGTCAGTGATTTGAGAAGAGGAATAAGGAGTTAGAGAATTAGGGATAAAGGTTTCAAGAATATGAATACAACATGGTATTCTAACCATGTTGTATTTGAGGAGGTGCTTAGGCTGTCAAAAGAGAAATCAGAAAGATGATGGTTTTTTTTCTAGGGTTTGCAGCAATTGAAAACTACCGATCAACACTGACAGCGTGATTATGGAGCATGTTCGGTGCACGTGAGATTTTGGGAGCTTGATTGCCTGACTTTTGAAATCTATTAAAGTATTTGCAGTTGTAGTTTTTAGTTTTTCCAAAGACTTGGCCAAATTTGTGTAAATTTTTTGTGGAAAGAGAAGATGCAGCCAAATAAATTATGCATCTAATGTTTCCAGAAAGGGAAGAAACATAAGAAAGTTTCAGATACTGTACAGTATTTCTGATTTCTTTCTCATAATTGTTATGTTTCACTAAAACAGTATTCTGTGGAAAGCTTATGTCAGTCTCTTATAGCTGAAATTTCATTCTGGCTTCTGATATCCATGCAACAAAACCAATACAAAAAGTTCAGCTAAATTCATGTGCTGTTCCAGTCAGCAGATTGAATTTTAGCAAAACTACAGTAGTGGCTGCAATCAATAAATGATCCTATTTTGAGGACTCAGATAAGAATTCTGCAGAAATTAAGTTTGTTCTTGAAGGTGGTTTATTAGCATGTAGCAGTCTCTCCACCATCACTCAACTTGGGGTTAATGTTGCTTGAATTGGTTGATGTCATCTTACCCCTTTTTCAAATGTGTAGATTGAATCATTCTGGGATGAAAGGACCAAAAAATGAAAGCGTGAGATTTTCAGATACCTTACAGAATTGCTGTAAATAAGGTAAAATCAGATGGAAATTATGCCAATGGTATAATAGTAGGTAGGGTTTTTTCATCAAAAGATGCATTTTCTCAATGTCACGTGATACTCTATTTGCATAAAATATATAGTAATAATAATGATAAAACTTTGCAGACACCAACAGCCCCAAATGCTTGTTACTACACTGATATGGTCCCAGAAGCAGGAGTCGTTGCCTTGCTCCAAAAGGTTTATTATCCTTTCCCTGCTGGCGATTCTGTCAACACACCTGGTGTAAGGGGCAAGGTCTCTGAGAAGTCTGCCGTCTCCCCTTGGCTATTAGTCTCATTCCTTGTACATGGCAGGCAATATCCATCTGCTGCGTGCTTCTGCTTTGTGAAAAGCAAAAACATTCCTATAATAAACCATTTTAATATATGGTATTAATGTCCCTATCCAATTCTGAACATTGTAAGTTCAGGAGGGGGGAGGAGAGCAGGTGCGATAACCGTACTTTTAATTGCTGACTAACATAAATGCAGTAAACAGCTGTTCAGAATGGGACAGGTTTCCTTGATAGCATGAGGTATCTGTGGTTCTGCAAGCAGCATATGTTTTGATTTTTTTTTTCCTCTGTGAGTGGGATATTTATTGGTATTTCAGAATACACAGTATGTTTTATATAAGCATGATAAAGAAAAAAAAATGTATATAAAATAACCCCCAGCCCTATCTGGTACACTGTATTCTGGTGATTCACATTTTATTTTTTAATGCCTTTTTCCTGTGCAGCTAGATACACGAACAATCTATTCTCTTAACAGGACTGCTCATTTATCAGGTGTTCGTTCTTCACTGCATAAAAAAGGTTACCTTCTTTTCTCTCGCATAAAAAGGTTCCGTGTATTTCAAGTGTCATTAGTAGCAGAGCTTTAATATCAAGGTTACTGCACCTTAACTTTCAGCTACATTGAATACAATTATAGACAAACTCTTCAGAGATATTTCAGAGAGACACTTGGAGTGATAAGTCATGCTAGTGGTCTCTGCATAGTTGACAGTACACGGTAATGGGAATTTCTGTTATGTTAGTTCAAACTATCTCCTATAGTCATTGCAAATAAAACGATAGCCATGCTTCAAAGTCTTGGAGGGCTGCAAAACGACTAATATAAGGTAAGAGAAAGTACGGTCATAAAATTAGTTGTTAGTAGCCTGTTTCTTCCATTTACCTGCAAGTGAGACCTTTTATTTCCCTTCATATCCTTGCAGTTGGTTTTAGTGCAAGTATTTAAATATTTTGGTTAAATAAAACACAGAATAGTCAAAATGGTCTTTAAACCATGATGTGAAATTTGTTACGTAATAGGTGGATGAGATATAATTGGAGGATACTTGTTGTCAAGGTCCTGTAGAGCAAATTGGGTAATCCTGGATGGATGGGCATCCTGGGTGGTGCCTCATCATTCCATAAGCAGTCTGGCTGACACATGCTGCCTTCATAAAGAAAGGAGTCTTGGTCATTTTCATAACAAAATACGTGATTTTCTCCATCATCATGTTCCTTTTGATTTCTGCTTTGGTGACAGCACTGTCATCCAATCCAGAAATTAATCTTTTAGTTCATACCTCATCTTTTGAGTTTTTTCATCAACGTACCTTATTCAGTTCTGAGTCTTGCTGTCTTTCCTTGCATTGTGTATCCTACCATCCCATTTCTTCCAAGGCTGTGCTACAGCAGCTGTTGCCAAACTTTTTGATACCTCCTTTCTTGCCTTTTTTTAGACTCTTGTTTACAATACTACAAACTCACTCACTTCAGTAAGCCAAAAAGCAGACCTTTATGCTAGCTCCATTTTACACTCTTCTTTTGGCTTGCTCTGCTTCTACCCCATCAGGTTCAAATGTCTTACTTTTACCTTCAGTTTTTAAAAATGTAGTACTGCTGTTTTAAGGAAGCAGTGGTGGTTCTGTTGTTTCTAGACCACTGGTAATTGTGCAGAGGTGGGCTTGCTGTGATCAGCTTTTTTGGAACTGGCCACTGGTCTTCCATTTTTGAATCAGCGTTAGAGAATTTAAACCTGTTCTGAATTGTTTCGAAACTTAGCATGAAAATAACTGTACAACACTTGTGCATGATGTTTGCTATGTTCTGCTTAGACCTTTAAATTAGCGTGATGGCCTTTGGATTTTATAATGAATCAGGGGCTTGTGCTTGTTTCACATTGCACAAGTTTCATATTTGTTTCATGTTTGCTGGTGTCTGCCTGCAAAAATGCCACCTTGTTGGGGTGAGTAGTTTTGTCAGTAATAAAATGAACTGTACAAATGGCAGGTAGTAGAACAAACTTGATGCAAAATATTGTTGTTGATAGAAAACTGTTTACTGTATTTAGTTATCAGAGTACCTGTTCAGTTATTATAGACTTGCATTGCCTGGAATTAATGGAATTCATTTTAATTCTGTAAGCTTTTTTTCTTTAAGACCCTATTAAAAAAACCCATGCTTTTTATCTTTCAAACAGTTGCAAAACATGGATAAGATTTGTTGGCTAGTTTAACTAGGAAATTACCTAGGTGGGATTCCCAAACTGGAGGCATGCTATTAACACTGCTCTGCGTTCTTTAGCCACTGACTAAGCATTCACTGAGGATGCAGGGAGTCCAGGCTTGGCTCCCTCAAGTATTTGAAAGGGTGCAAATCCCCAGTACTCCTCTGTCTGAATTTTCAGAAAAATCCTCTTCACACAGGGATATAGGACACCTAGGTCAGGAATATTTCCCTCCTAGTAACTTTGTGGAGCAGGAGCTGGAGTCCAGGTGTCCCACCTTTCTCTCCCGTAATCTCCGGGAGACTGACTGACTTTTTTCACTCTCTTGCCATCTGGCTGAATGAATAATTCAGCATTTTGTGTAACAGCAGAATAGCTCAGCAGGAGTGGCCGAGGAAGGAGGTGTAAGGAGCTGGCCTTGTGAGCTGGATGGCTGCCTGATGCAAGACCCAGATTTCCAAGTGATGCTCTGTATCCTTCAAAAGAGAAGCTTGGACTGAAAAGCCGGTTCTCGGCAGTCGTGTTGTCAGGTGGCATGTCCAGTGCTCAAGTCCTCCCTCTCTCTTGCAGTTTTTTGACTTCCAAATGCTGGCTGTCACTTGGAGTTTGGGGGACATCTGCATGTTTTTAAGCGATAAACATATCCTTGCTTGTGCTGACAAATATTCACATTTGCCCCATTACATCCTTTCACCCACATACTTTCTATCTACACCGAAAGGCAGGAGAATTACTTCCAGCAGTCATTTTCTAGCTGGAAGTCAACATATGCAGCTAGGTAGAAAGGTACTTTAAATCATATCTTATAGGTGTTTTCTCAGAGATGGCACTCTAGTTATTTGAGACAACTGTTTTTCCAACCCGCTGTGAAAGATGATTTGCCTTTTTGACACTTAAATATTTCAGTGCTGTTAAAGCAGCAAATTGAAGTGCAGATGAGAAAGTTCAAAGCCAAGGCTGAAAGTTTTTAGTTTTATAACTTTTGTCACTTTATGTCACAACCTAACTGTTGTTTTCACTTAGTGTTATTAATTAAGTAAGTACTACAGAGTTTGCTCATTTAAAATAGGCTATCTTTCCTCACGACAAATGACAGTGAATTTCATTTTTTAGTATCCTGTGTTAGATAATAGTTGAGAGAATAATAGATTCCAGGGACCTTTGATCCACCATTACTGTAAAATAAAAATACAACTTAATTTTTTTTTTCCTCTGACCATAATGATTTTAACCTTGTGTACTAATTTGAATGGGCTTGTGGGGGCAGAGTCTTAAATGAGACACAAATGAAGGAAAAATTGCTAATGCTGCCACTGTATATCTAATGAGCGCTGTGTAATAAACCATAACCTCTTCAACATTTCTGTGGAAAATGGTGTGATTATTTTGGATGGCTGGCCCTTTGTGTATGGCTCATTACCATCTGGCATAATGTGTATTGATATAGCCTCTAATTGTCAACTCTTATTTGACATGCTGCCTTTAATAAATGTGACTTGCATGGCTAGAACCCCCTAATGGTTATATGGAAAACTGTAATTAAAGAAAATATGTATACTTAGGTAAAATACACACCCTTACATACATAAAATAATTTTGTAGATGGCCTCTGTTTTTCTTTATCTCCTGTTCTTTGTGGGAATACTTGCATGTATTCCCAGGTTAGTGCAGTGCCAAATATATTGCATTACCAATGTGGATACCTAAATATGCGAAGACAGACATAAATCCTGAATGTAGGTTGTTTCCTCTTGCAGAACTTGCTTAAAACAAATTTTGAAATGTTTGTTCTCTACATGGAGTAAGATAGAATTAAACCCAATATACTTGTGGTTCCCAGCCTGCTGGTGGCTTTGGATGCTCCTGTGCTTGGAATGGGAGGTAACTGTAATGGGCAAAGTGGCTCTGGTTTTGATGTGTCTCCTGAAGAAGGTGGCCAAAAGTGGCCAAAGTAAATTAATTTGAAAATCCCAATGCTGAAAGCATCTACACCTCCTTGAAAGAAAATGGGGTGCTGGCCAATAGTAAGTTTTCAGATACAGGGACAACATTAACTGCTGCCAAATCTAAGTTGTCTTTTGTTTATTTTCTGAAAAGTTTCCTTCCCTTGGCTTTACGGTTCGTGAATACATGAATAACTGAGGAGACATCATTTTGCTAGTCAGATTGGCTTGCAATAAAAACAGGCCATAGGATTTCCCCAACTTTAATCAGCTCTAATACTTGTGCTTAAGTGGGATTTCATCAGGTGTTGTCTTCAACTTTGCCAGTGTTGGAGAATCCATCATTACTCTTTGTAATAGATTTTGGAAAGTGCCTTCACCTGGATCTTATATTATCTTTGCTTGATAATCTTGAGTATTTTCTTCTCTTGAATTTGTTTTCTATAGCGTAGATACTTAAACCTTCTTGAAATGGCTGTGACCAAGTCAATCCACAGATTCAGTATCGGCCTTCTCCTTACATTAAATAGGTGTAGTTTCTTGCTTTGTATGTTTTCGGTTACTCTGATTGCTAGTGTAACTCTTCTCCAAACTTTTTCCTGCTTTCTCAAATTCTTCCTGAATGAAGTTTCCCGGTAATAATTTTTACTGGCATTGGAAACCCAGGGTTGACAGAAATGCTACTTTTGCTAGTATTCTTCCCTTAAATCATCAATGGATCCTATTAGCGTTTTTGACCACAGTGGTATCCTGTATCTTAGCTGATTAACTGGGATGATCTGTTCCTTCACCCACCTTCCACCCTTTTCCAAACCTTGAGTGTTTTCTTCCCGAAAGAGTCCCTTGTCCTGTAGGTATATGGTCTGCTTTCTGTAGCTCTAGCTCAGATCTTTTAGTTGATCTTTTTTTGCAATGCATATTTTCACTTGGGTAAAGCATATTGAACCAGCTCGGTTGACTCTGTATTGAGGATGATTCATTCTCTTTGCTGTTTATCAGCTATGTTTATCTGTTGCCTTCCCTCCTGAGTGCAAGTTCTCTGGACCTACTGACTATACAATCTTAACCACTGCTGCTGTCCACAAGCATTACTATTCACTGCTGGGCTAATAGATAGTTATATCTGGTTGTGTAAATACATTGCTTAAAAATATAACAGGCTTTCTAAAATCCCTTGCCTTTGTATTGTTATGTTTCTGTCCACCCTCACCTAATGGACCAATGCAGTTCTTAAAATTCTTCGTGGCTTTGAGGGTTTTTTAGTACATCCTTTTTAAAATGCCTTTGCTCAGCTTCCTGTCCATCTCTGCATTTTCTTGTTCATTCCTTTATCAATTTTCTTCCTTGCGTAGTTTCTCTGATTTGCATTTGTTGCTATCAGTTTCCCAGTTTGTTTGAACTGAAGAGGGAGGGAATTACAGCTGGTTTGGCTTCATCTAAGCCACGATTTTTTGGCTTTTTGTTTTGTTTTTAATCAGCTTAGTCTTTTTGACAGGGGAATTGTGGCTTTTTGGTCATATAGCAAAATATTCTTGAATAGTTTCCAAAAACTATTCACATTTTTCTGTTTAATTTATCTGATTCAGCTTGTTTTATAATTGAAAATATCGCCTATGCATAATATTATATACTTCTGAATATTATATGTCATTTTTATAAAGAATGTTTGTATACTGCTATGGTTTTGATTATATTGTTTTCATATATTGTTTCATGTATTGAGCTCATGTTCACTTGTACCTAAGTTTTTAGTTCTGGTATGAACTCTTTGTAGCAAATTAAAGTTTTAATAGAGAATTCAAGTTGAATGCAACATTTCTTGAGCTAGGAAATTTCCTTTTAGAAATTCAAGATAGTGACAATAAATTATACTGCTGATATACATTATTCAAAGTAAATTCTCATATAGTATCTGCATCTTTATTTACGTAATGAGAGAATTAGCACTTTAAAGAAGTAAACATCTTAACTTTTGATGTGACTTGATATAATACTTGGTATGTTCTACATAGCTGTTAATATAATCATTTCAACTTGTCTTTTATTTATTAGAAGTTTAAATCTTGATAATTGCCTTATAAAAAGATAATTTTGCATTTGACAGCTTTACTTCATTTTAGAAATGTGAGTCTTCCCATTGGGATAGCCAGTGATTTTAAAAAGGGAATTATGGTATGTGATTTTAATAATGCCAAATTTTAATAAATTTGACAATATGCTTATAAATTAGTAGCTCTAATTTTTATTACTGATTTCTTAGCATCAGTGTTCTTAGTTCAAGTAATCCAAGAAATCTCTTTTTCCAAATATCTTATTAATATTTTTTTTTCTTTACATCTTCAGGGAAATGTCTTGTTTTTTCTTTGGTTTGATTTGTTAAGTTAAGCTAGCCAGCCCTCCTTTAAAAAACAAACAAACAAAAAAACCCCCAACACCCCCCAAAAAAAAAAAAAAAAACCCCCCACCCCCCCCCCCCCCCGCCCAGCAAACCAAAACATAAAACCTGAACTGTAAAGTCACCTTTTTTTAACAATATTTATGTAAATACTGGCTCATTTCTACAGTCTACTTTTTCTTCCCTAGCAGTGTCGAAAGGGTCTCTAAGAAAAGGAAAAGTAATTGATGTCTCCCTTTTTAACACTTTCTAGTGCATATGAAATCTGTAATAGCTGAAATAGGATGTGAAGCTGTTTAAGTTTCTCATATCCTTGTCTATGGGTCTTAACAAACATAGCTAGGCTTGCCCCCACATCTCACGTCTGGTTTGGGCAATGCACATGTTCTTTTAATACCTGTCCCTTGCAAAATGTCCTTTGCATCCTTCTTGCTATAAAAGCCCTAACGTGACAAGGACTGTCTTTATGGCGAGTGTTTCTGGATTCTTACCTTGTCAGTCCAGCCCGCCTGCTCCTGATCTGTTCACTCAGCTGGATTGTTACTGGTTTTCTGGATCTTACCATGGTTAGATACTTCTTACTGTGCAGGCTTCCTCCTGATGTTCTATTTTTTATTGGTCCCAGCCTGCAAGTCTGCCTCCAAGTCCTGGAAAAATCAGTTTGACTTATTGATGCTGGTGGTATTCTTCTGCTGGCTTCTCTGATTAACACTTTCTTTTTTAAACTGAACTTGGGGTAGTGTTTCGTACCGGATCTTTGTCTAGGTTCTCTCACCTGCTTCCCAGAATTGATGCTTTTGCTTCCGGGCTGGTAAATTTTTTTTTTTTTTTTTTTTAAGCCTTTGGAAGGGGTATTGCTGTGATGGTGCCATCCAGCACAAGAAAAATGTGATGTGCTGGATCACATCAGCAGTTGTGATCACTGTTACTTTGCTGGCCACTGATGCCAAATACAGGACTAAGCCGAACAGAGCCTTCAGACACTGAAGTTTACCAGTTAGGGCTTCATTTTGCTGGGAGTTGATGATGCAAATGTAGATCATTTGCAGTCTGATGTGTCGCAGCAGCAGGATGTTGCAGCTACTGCGTTAGTTTATAAGGGAAGATACAAAAGTTTTCTTGAAGTCTGCTCAGCAGACTTCCTCCTCAGTTTATCAAAGTTCACCAAAACATACTTGAACGTCAGTGATCTGTGTGACTTCATTGGGTGAGGAGAGCAAAGAGGAAGAATAGAAATTGCACTTGTTTTTCTTTTTGTGGGATCTAATTGTCTATATAACTTAATTTTGCATTTTTCTAGAATTTTCCTGCAAGCTGATGTTTCACAATCCTAGAGTCAATATAGTTCCAATTGACCTTGCTGAAGAGTTTTTTAATTATTTGTGAAGTTAGTGTTTCCTTTGTACTTTCCAGGATGACATTTACAGCTTGATGAGCTCATAACCTAAGGGATACTTTATAGCAAGCATTTTACAGAGATTTAGGTTAGTTACACTGGTACTAAAAGTGCAGGAACAGGGAGTGAAGGGCAGAAAAGCAAGAGACAACTTACATGCTGCTCCCTTTTATACGCCACCAGCAAGAAAAATCTGAATTAAGATTTTCATGAAGTAAAGAGTAGGGTGAAAAAAGAAGAGCACCAAGAACAAGTCTGAGGAGCTTAACAAAGACTGGAAGAGCAGGGGTAAAAAGTATTCGCTGAGGTGGTAGATAGTAATTGACTTGAAAGGGTAATGAGCCAATATGTCCTCCTTTCCTGTTTACAGAAACAGGTTGTAGAGTCTCCATCCTTGGAGATATTAAAAAGCTGCCTGGACATGGTCCTGGGTGACTGCCTCTAGGTGGCCCTGCTTGAGCAGCAGTGTTGGACCAGATGACCTCCAGAGGTCCCTTCCAACCTCAACCATTCTGGTATTCTCTTAGTTGAGGAGGGGATGGGGGGCCTGTGTTTCACAATTAACTGCTTAAATAATGCACCTAACAGCAGAACTTGTGCCTGTTTGACTGTGACCCATCAAAACATCTTAGTAGGGTCCCCCAGGTACTGTCCAAGCCTCTGTCCAACCACACTCTTTAGAACAACTTTACTGCATGGGAGTTGATTTTTGGAAGGGGAGAAAGAAAAGGAGATTAAGGGACGTGTGGAGCTCAAAACAGTATCGTCTCTTGAAACATGTCTCTGGGGCAGTTGGTGGTGGTTTGCAGAGAGTTCTTCCTTTGTTGGCGAAGGCCATGAAAGACAGATGGAAGTATTTTGGCCTTTTGTGAAAAAGTGTTCCTTATTCTTAGCCTGCTTCCATTTAGAGACTTCATGTGTTTTAAAAATGTTGACTATTTTCTCAGTACTACCTTGCTATGTAAGTAATTCTTGTGGCAACCACTTCTTTGTTGTGTGAACATGGGCTGTGGAGTGGGAACAGGATGGAAGCAGTAGGAGTTCGTAATCCTGTTGCCCTGTTGTTTCCGCTTTTGTACTCTGTTGTGTGTTGTTGTAAGTCCAGCACTGCATAAACATTAATTTTTTGTATTTTGGGATTAGCTGCTTTCAAATACAAAATTATTTAATCACTGAATTGTGCTTCAGATCGAGAAAGCTGTATATAGTATTGCTTTAGCCATTCAATAGCAACTTAATAACAGTGGGGAGTTTTTTGTTGGATGTTTGACAGAGTCATGTCAAGAACCCTCCTGTATCCGTAGCAGCACTGTGGACTTCTTGGTTGTGCCTGGGTATTATGGGGGTTATCACAAAAAAATTGAAGAAATCTGTTGCCTGGGATTTCTGCAATAGCTTTGGTTCTTATATTTTTAGTTTGCTAGAGAGAAAGGGTGGAAGAGCAGTGTATAAGAACAGAATTGGATGCAGATTATCTGCCTAATATGGTTCTCGTTAGCACAAATAATATGAATACCGTTTGGAGAACAAACGGATTACTGAAAAAGAAATGAAAACATCCAGATCCTGAGCATTTGGAAAGCATGACACTGATGTATTTGTGTAACCTTTTCATGAAGAGCGATGCTGAAGTCAAAGAGGGGATTTTGATTTCCTTCATTAAAAGCTTATTAAACGAAGAAATAGGACAGTCGTCGTTTTGCTTCAATAGTTGGGGGTCACAGAGGCGGGCCTGATCTCCTCAGGATATTAATGCCTGCTTTCAGCTGGGGGAAATGAGCCGTCGCTTGAGTTAGCTGCAGCTTTATGTGCTCGTCACTAGGGATCCCCATATGTCCTGGGATCTGCGGCAGTCGGAAACGGCAGAGCTCGGCAGCAGGGAGCAGAGGGCTCTCATTGCTATTCATAACAGGTAGCTCGGCTCAATCTGCCCAGAGCAAGTCTGTTTAATGTTGATCAGCTGTCCATCTGATAAACGGAATTGATATGGACATTTCCTCCAAGGGCTGCCCTGACAATGACAGCAGGAGCATCGGGATGTCTTGTTAGTCTTTTTCTCCGAGCTTGAAATTTTATTAACCCTTTGTTAGAGCCGAGCCAAGCATGATTACAATACTGCGGCTGTAGGTTGTGTGACTTTCTCCCTCGCCTCTTTGAAAAACAGCATCAACCTTCAATTTTGTTGTCTACATGGAGAATGGCTAGCTGTTTTGTTTTCAGATTGGTTTTTCTCTGCATGGAGCAAAAATCGTGAATTATAAAGGCAGCTTTTAAAACAGCTTAGATTTTTTATGTGTGACAAAATATGTTGGGAACCTCTGTTTATCCTCTCCCCCCAGCTCGTCTACCTTTTGCATGCCTGCCCAGGCTGTGTGGCTCTACTACCTCTTCTCTTTTGCTAATTGGCACAGATCATTGGCCTGAAACAGTTGCTGCTGGGGCTCTTTGCAGGTCAGATATATTTGGGGCAGAAGATTATTTTAGATTAATGTCGTCCGGGGCGAGTGCAACACATTTGCACTGTCCAGAGGAAACAGTATTCATTTACTCAGTACTATGCCAGTACTGAGGCAAAATCTAACCTGAGCATGTATCAGCAGGTATATGCGTATGTGAAGGTATGAAGCAGTTTGGTTATTCAGTGAATCAGTGCTTGGCCACTTTTGAATAAGCACAGGGAGCATAACATGCTTTTCTACTAGGTTGCAATTTAATTTGAACTTTAAGGCCATCTTTTAGCCATCTGTCTAATTGAGGGCATGCATTGCATTTTTGCTCATGTGTGAAGTCTCCATGACATAAAGGGAACTGCTTGAGTCAGAAAAGATGTGAATGTGCTGAAGATTTCCTAAGAGGGGAGCCTGCGTGTATCTAGGTTTGCAGAGTTAAGAGGGTACTCCAGTGCATTGCTCTGTTCCCCCTTCCCCTTGTTCCTGCTCAGTTATTATGTCTGTTCGTCGCCCTAGTTCTGAGCTAAGGTGACATCTCCGGGCTCCTTGGAGTGACAGTCACTATCAGGGGCTACAGGGTTGAATTGCGGGAGGAGGGGAGAAGAGGGCTGTGCTAATGACTCTTTTCATGCCTTTTCCAAAATATGAAAATAAATAGAGGGCAAGCCTCTGTGGGATAACTTCTATGGCAAGCCTCTCACAGGGATTTGAAACCCCTAAATTCAGAATGTGTTGGAATAAGAAGTGATTTGTAAACCTATCCAAAGAGGTTTACCCTTTGCTGGGTATTAGGTATGGTATTAGGTATTACTGGTATAGGATTGCCTCTTTGCTGGACAATAGCCTTTGCTTCTTCTGACTAAAACAACCAGTGAAATATCATTAGTACACAATTTTAAATTGTTCAGCTGTTTCTCCTCTCCCC
>NW_009197201.1:59366-91317 GCF_000690835.1 Fulmarus glacialis
GTGTCTTGTTATTAATTTAACTCTAATTTGAGCAGCCATTGACTGCAGCATTCTTACGGTGTTCAGATCGGCTTGCTTGCGACTCCCCTGCTGATACATCCTTTGTTCCTTCCCATCAGTACTTTCTGCTTGGCATTTTCTTCATGTCAGTGTCCCTCAAGCTTCTAGAAGTCAAAACAAAAAAAGAAAGCACCATGGGACTGTATTGTTATTAATTTAACTCTAATTTGAGCAGCCATTGACTGCAGCATTCTTACGGTGTTCAGATCGGCTTGCTTGCGACTCCCCTGCTGATACATCCTTTGTTCCTTCCCATCAGTACTTTCTGCTTGGCATTTTCTTCATGTCAGTGTCCCTCAAGCTTCTAGAAGTCAAAACAAAAAAAGAAAGCACCATGGGACTGTATTGATTACTTAGGGGTTTTTTTGCGAAAGATTTCTAACAAAGGACAGCGTTCCTCCAAATGGAACCTGTGGTACCCGCGGCTTACCTGGAAATACTTAGAGGCCTGATGAGATACTTCTCTCGGCTTAACACTTGCCGATTGTGGCTTCTAGAGGTAAATAGAACAGCTACACGATAATTAATAAAATATCTGTTTAGTACATAGCATGACCTGTGAGGGTTTTTTTTCCCCTAAGAATCTATATTTTTATTCATGGCATCAAAAATAATTGTTCTTTTTCTTTGCTTTCAGTCAACGAAGTCTGGCTGAGATTACGGAACTGATCCACACTGCCTTTCTGGTGCATCGTGGCATAGTAAATATTGGTGAGCTCAAGTCATGCGATGGCCCGCTGAAGGATATGCAGTTTGGAAATAAAATGGCTGTTTTGAGTGGAGATTTTCTTCTAGCAAATGCTTGCACAAGCCTTGCGCAGTTACAGAATACCAAGGTAAAAAGAAAAAAATTCTTCTACTGCTGGAGCAAGTAACTATTAGTGAGCCTTCCAAAAGAGAGGTCCTTTAAAAAATCAGCATTTACGATATGTATGTATACATGGAGCATCCTTTAAAAATCAGCATACTTACATTGTAGTTGTAGATGGATTGACAGGGCTGCTGCTGCTGTGAAATGTTTACCACTGTCCTATAGAATTACTGTGGTGAGGCCTTTAGTACACATTCTGAAGCAATGTAGCCACAGGTAGTAATGGATGAGTGGTTAATTTGGTGAATTTAACGTATATGCAGTGGCATCCTCATGACATGATGGAATACAACACCTCTGGCAGACTGCCAGCTGAAGACATGTTTGGTTTGTTATTTTGTTTTACCGTGTTCTTTGTGAAAGGTTTGTCTGTCTTAAGGAATTCTTGGGGGAAAAGGCTTCATTTCTTTGTCTATACAGCACTCAGGTGACTTTTTATTCTTAATGAAATTATTTTGTTAGGCATTTGGATGCCCCTGAGTATTGGATTGCCCTATTAACAGTACAGTGGATGTACTGGCTTCTAAAACGCAGCTGCAATCCAGCTGCTCAGCCAAACTGTTTGAAACTTTACAGGGAAATGTTTTTCATGACAAATGAATTGTATATACGTGTGATCTTAGAAAATGAGACTGATGGAGACCTTAAGAGATCATCTCTGTAGTCGGTTGTTCTTTTCCCCAGACAGGATCAGCTACACCAAATCATTCTTGACATGTGTTTGTCTAGATTGTTCTTAAAACCTTCCGTGGTGGAGAGAGATTCCTGGGCATCCCTGTGCCATCTATTGTAACACCTGACTATGTGTATGGCTGTGCGTGACTATGTGTGTGCCATTCCAGTGGAAACAGAGAGCAATTCTTCTTTGCAGGGGTACTTTTTATATGTCTGAAGATTGCTGCCATATCGTAATGTAAAATAAACATTTGTCACACGTGCAATTGTCAATAATCGACATAGTTTTAATCCTGAGCTGAAGGAGTCTATTGTTTTTAGATTCTCATCTAAAGCTCCTCGTGATGGTATTTGAGTATTTCTGTACTGCTTTGATCATAAGTGTGACAGTTTCTCTCAAAAGTGGTGTCATCTTGTAACACGGAGCTGAGATTCAGGAGAAGAGACAGAAAATTAGATGTCAATCTGCTGGAATAGTGGGTTAAGCCATTATGGTGGTAACTGGTAGTAAGTATTAAAAAAAAATTTTAAATAATGCAAAATTTTAGTCATACCATAACCAAAATGGGGTGCAATTGATTTCACTAATTATTGTTGATTTGTATCCATTCTTTTTTTTTTTTAGTACTTAGTAAGATTCTCAAGACAGACCAAAGGATTTAACCCTACATCAATTTTTTGTTTCAACATAAGAGGAAACTGTTATAAAATGTAGCACCTATTACTTTGCATTTAGTACATCATTAAGTATTGCAGCAGCAATGGATAATCCCTGAAGACTTGCCAGGAAACAAGCCTACAGTGAAATGAAGCACAAGTGCAAAGAAATACTTTTTTTTTTTTTCTTTCTTTCCTTTTTTTTTAAGCAATCATTATACTGCATGTCGGAAAATTCTGCCAAAACATTTTAGCACTTTTTTTCATTTTTCTGACATCTAAATACTTTCATAGCTTCTACATACGATAAGTGGGATGCCATTATGGAAACTGATTGACTTAGTAAATTATTCTTTTTCATACGTCTAACCCTACTAGCAAAGTTAGAAAAATTGAAGTACAAGCTATAGAAATCTCTTGACAGGTGCAATGATTTAAACATACTGTATTTATTCTTTTGTAAATGATGAATTTTCAAATCTGGCATCTGTTTTTCAGCAGTGTGAAATAACTGTGACTTTTTTCCTTCATAATGTTTTGTTTTCTTTGATGTACAGAGTAAAAATCACAGTACCGCTTTTTTGCTGGCATTTATTTGGTAGCTCAGCAAATTGTCTAGTGAAGTGAGCAGCATTGTATTGTACATGGTACTGACCATGGTAGGCTGTAACCTCTATAGACATGCCTAGCTGTTGTATAGACTAGAATTTAAACTAAAGGGGTTTTTAACATTAGCTGAAACCACTGTTACCACGATAATTTTATTGTGCTGTTAAATTCTTGTCTAAGCTGGTGTATGATGCATTTATCTCTGTGCTTCTCTCGGGGCTGACAATTAGATGTGAAATTCTGTAGTCGTAATGAAATGCAGAGCTATTTCGTAATTGCCAAGGGTAAAATTAGCAAAGTCAATTATTTTCCCTTAGGCTTTTCCCTGTAGATATTAAAAGGCTGCAAGGTAATTGCCTTAGGTAACACTTTGATTTTTAAATAACATTAAATATAGGAATTGTTGTTGTTAATTCGTAATAATTTTCCTCTTCTTGCTACTGTCGTAGAATATAACTGTAATGATGTTAACAAGATTCAAGACTCAGGGTTTGTGGTTTTGGGGGTTTCTTTTAAACTACTGCTCATGCTTCTCATATGTTTGCTCAAGTTATGCAAAAGAAGGATTTGGGGGGTGTTTGTTTGGCTTGGTTTGGTTTTTTAATATCTGAGGTACAAGGGCTCAAGATTTCTTGAAATGTCAGTTAGGAAGCCTCCTGTAAGATAAATTCTGCTGTTGTGCTATTATAGTCATCTAAAATTTTTTTTTTTGAACACACAATAATGCAGAAGAAAGCATTGTCATTTTCTACTTTGTGAAATTATGAGACATTAATTATGATTACAAAGTTGATATTGACTGAGGCTTAAAGTACTGAAGGGCAGATGCAACTGCATGCTACATTTTTGTAGTCACGGCAAAGTTCTACATTTATTCAGATAATAAAAAATGTTTAAAATGAACAGTAATTTCTTCAAAAAACTTTTACAGCTACAAAGCATTAGATTGATTAGATCACATGTATTTACAATTCTTTTGTACATTCGTGTTAACTTTTTGGTCACCTTATATAAACTATCCTTTTTTTTGGTCTACTTTGTATTTTGGATGGTGACTTTTCTTGACCTGCTGATTGCGGTGATAAATTATGTTATTGATTGAAGATAATATGGATATAACCTTACTTCAGAACTGCATCCTGTAGTAGATCGGACATTGCTAATCCATGGATTTTAGAACAGAATTGAACCCCAAGAGGAATTGGATTGGGATTGGATCTTTTAGTAGTTGGTATATCAGCGGTGGGTATAGGAATGGTGAAGCTTTGACAAGGAAGACCATGGTTGGTTTTTGCTGCTTAAATAAGAACACTGTAATGCCTGGTAATGTGCTGATTTATTGGGTTGGGGTGTGTTTATATGGGATGAGGGGGTTATTTTGATGGGTTTTCTCATTGTGAGGTTGCAGTGTTTTGATACTAGGATTGTGATAAGATATTTGTAAAAGTCACCATAAACATGTATATGTGGGAGAGATGGAAAAGTAAATGATGCTTGCTTAACAAAATAAGGTACCTCCCAACAATCTTGTGGGATATGTGACTATATGCAGTTTTAAATAAATATGTGAATAAATTATTAAGAAGTGTAAAAGGATATGCTTAAGGGTTGATTCTTTGTTGCCATCTGAATCATAGAATCATAGAATCATTAAGGTTGGAAAAGACCTCTAAGATCATCAAGTCTAACCGTCAACCCAACACTATCATGCCCACTAAACCATGTTCCTAAGCGCCTCATCTACACATCTTTTAAATACTTCCAGGGATGGTGACTCCACCACTTCCCTGGCCAGCCTGTTCCAAGGCCTGACCACTCTTTCAGTAAAGAAGTTTTTCCTGATGTCCAGTCTAAACCTTCCCTGGCGCAACTTGAGGCCATTTCCTCTTGTCCTATCGCTTGTTACTTGGGAGAAGAGACCAACCCCCACCTCGCTACAACCTCCTTTCAGGTAGTTGTAGAGCGCGATGAGGTCTCCCCTCAGCCTCCTCTTCTCCAGGCTAAACAGTCCCTGTTCCCTCAGCCGCTCCTCATAAGACTTGTGCTCCAGACCCTTCACCAGCTTCGTTGCCCTTCTCTGGACATGCTCCAGCACCTCCATGTCCTTCTTGGAGTGAGGGGCCCAAAACTGAACACAGTATAGGTAATATATCTTTAACAGGTAATATATATAAGGTAATATATAAGGTAATATATCAGTTAATATATCTTTAACATTTGTTATCTCGCTTTGCCTAGCCAAGGATGTGGGGGTGAAACTGCTAACAGCAAGTTTTTTTGCATGGAAGTGCTTCTTTGACTCTGGTAGCAGAAAGTATTAGTTTTGTCTTTGATTTCTGCTTAAGTACCCTTCACTTTTAATATTTTTAGGGTGGCATTCAGATGCAAACATAGCAAAAGTAACAAGCATTAATTGGCATTTTTGTCACCTGTCAGCCAGATACGTGATATGGACATTTTAACACAAGTGATGTGTGAATATTGACCACAATATTATCAAATAATATGCTTTTTCAGAGTATATCACAGATAAGCTGGAACAAATCTCTTGCAGCATTAAAGCTGGAGCTTCCTAGAGCATCTGAATCATCAGTTGTCTTATGAGACTATGGAGAGGATGCATAAAAGATGTAATTGTGACCAGTTTTGATCCTCCCACACTCTGAAGACAGTGATACGTAAAACTTCAGAAGGATGAAATGATGCATTTTAGTGCAATGCCTACTGTAATGTGCTGGTGACTAAAGAAAACGATAAAATAATCTGTAAATTCATTGCTTGCAACTCTATAAACTGATAGGAAGGCATCCCTTTGTAGTTAAAAAAAAAGACACAAACAAACCAACCAACCAAAACACCAAAAAACAACATATCCAAAACAAAAAATAAAAACCCCCAAAAAAGAAAGGGGGGAAAAAACAAAAGCCTAGCGCAAAAACCTGAAATACATGTAATGGTAGTGTTCTCTGTAATTCTTACTGAAATCTTAAGAATGACTCTCTTTTTCCCACTATAATTCAGTGAGCTCGTGTTGGAATGATTAAACTGTTCACAGAAGCACTTCAAAATCTACAGCCTGAAAGCTTGGAATTGAATTTAAGAACCTTGTCTGTCAATGCAGAGCTCTGCCAGAAGACCACATTATAGAGCATTGTTTTATTAAGCATTATTTGTTTATAAATAAACAATAGCACAGATGTAGTACTTACATAGTGGATGCATTTCCTTATGTTAAGTTTATGTATTCCTAAAGGCATAAATGTGTTGTTGACAAAATAGGCCTTGTGTTTGCATAAACATCAACAAGTTATTCATGTAAGTCTTCCTATTGCAACAATCTGAATGTACACTGTGATTCTTAAAAGAATTGCTTATCCTGAACTATGGTTTCTCCTTCTGTAGCATCAGTTGTGGTCCTATGGGGAAGGCTCAGTTCTGAACTTGAGGAACTTGGTTCCTTGCTGACCAGTGAAGGATATGGAGAGTGTCCCCTTTCTGGAATTATGCCAGTTGCTCTTTTGATGTAAATTGATATTTTTAAGAATTGACAAACAAGTCAGCTAGAATCTACAGTTATAATTTTTAAATAACTTTTAAGAAAGGTAGTACTTGTATCAGGCTTTTTCTTTTCCTGAATGATGTCAAGAGAAGAATATAAACTTTTCAAAAAATATTTTAAGTATTAAAATAGTGAAAAATCATGGATTGGCTAAAGAAATGATTCCGAGGATCAGTGGCAGTTTTCCGGTCCTCTCTTCAAAACTGAAAACTTATTCTAAAGAACATGAAGAGTGCATACCATCAAGAATCCTATAAGAAATATCCTTTTTAAAAGGAAATGGCTTGTTGGCTATGTAAAGGCAGCCATTAGCGGCCACTGACTTGTAATAGGTCCAAATTACTGTCCCTCAGAACAGTGCTTTTCATTTTGTTTGGGTGAGTAGAAGGTGCTTCTTGGTAAATGCAGTTGTGACATGAGTTATTTTCAGAGCAATGAAAGTTTTTTTGAAAGACCTATTCTTCATTGTTTTCTCTGTTGGAAAATCTTAACCGTAAATACTCTGCTATATTTAACATAAAATAAACAATTACCCTTAATCTGAATTTTCCTTCTGAGATTCAGTAGCTGTATTGAGAAGGCAGGATGGAAAAATCATGGAGGAAAGGTGAGAACCAGAAGTAATGTGTTTGCTCCCAGTTACATTGTTAAAATAGAAAACTGAAGCTGATAAAACCATTTTCAAATTGTGTATATGCTTTCAATTATTCTTAATTCTTCACCTCTGCTCACTTACCTACGTCCTTTTTCTTCCCTGATACAAACTGCTGTTAGAGATGAGTACCTTAAAAATTATCAGCTCACAGAGCTGCTAGATCACACTGAGGCATTAATTTGGTAAGAAACAGAGATCAGATTGGATTAAGAGACCCAGGTTATAAAGTTTGATAGTGAAGTTGAGTTCTTGAGAGAAAAAAAAATGAAGAAAAACAACCTTCAAAATTTTTTCTAGAGAACAGGATAAAGAGCTCTTCTGAAATACGTTATTTTGTCTGTCTTGCTGTACCTTCCACTGAGGCACTGTCTGATGGTGACGTACTGGACTAGATAGGGAGTAGGATAGTATCTATATTGCTGAGTATTTTTATTCTAGTTTAGTATTTTAGAGTGCCACGGGGGCGTGTCTCAAAACCAGACACTACTGAAAAATACAGATAAGTTGAAAGAGCTCTGAAATGATTTATGGAAAAGTACACTTAAGGAACAGTGTTTTATCTGGGAAATGGGGGAGAAGAAAACCAAGCAAGAATTGTAATGTTTTTCAACCTTTAACCTAATGTGGGATGACATAAGATAACATAGCCATCATGATTGCATTATTACAGAATAAAGCTCTTCTTTGGGCAACCCTAAATAAGAAGTTCAGTATCTTAAAATATTGAGAAACGTACTCAATATTGGCATACAACTTAGCATAGACTTTATTGGAGAATGCAAACACACTTTCAGTACTGAGAAATACGTCGTTATGATTCATACATAATTATGAATAAATTCTTAAGAAAACTGTTATTTGTTTTAATAGTTATTTTTAGGGTGCACCAAAACTTACTAATTTGCATCCACTTCTGAGAGGTAAATTTGGTCTTAGTTTACCTTAAAGTAAAACATAAAAGAAATTGTAATTGTAATTCAAACAAGCTTTATGTCCATTTAATGGACATGTATCGTTTTTTCTGCCCAATGTTCTCAAAGACTGGATTTCTTTACTAAAGTTTTTGGTTTTTTTTACTAAGATTTCTTTACTAAAGTTCTGTTGACAGTCATGTGAAGTTCCTTTGGTAGCAAAAAGGCACTCTTTGTAATAGTTGATGAAAGTATTTAAGCGTTAGGGGAAAAAAAAAAAACCCTGTATATTAGAGATAAAAGGTGAAAATCTATCAGAATCAGTACTTGCTATTCAAATTTTTCCCACGCTACTGCCTTAAAACTTTTGTCTAGCAAAAAAGCTGTTATTAGAGGTAACAGTTCTTGTGGTGGTGATGATGATAAAATTGTAGAATGATGCTAGTGAATCTCCGAATTACTGCATTGTGCTCTTCCCATTGCCCCTTTCCGTGCTTGTGTCAGCAGAACAGTTCTTAGCAAGTGCATCATTTGCCTTTGTTTTCAACAAGTAAATTTATAGCCCCTAAAATAACTCGTGAGCAAATGAAGCATTCAGTTTTCTGAATCTTTTACAGATTTTTTTTTTTATTTCACTTTTGCTGTCTATAACCGGCAATATAATGAAATATTTGTAAAATTTCATTACCTTAATGGCTGTGGTTATATGTTCGAAAAGTAATTTTTTGGAGAAGTTAAATTAGAGTATTAGGTGACACAGTTTATTAACGTATTAATTTAATTGAAATTATAAAAATTAGACTTAATCTGTAATTGTGGTAATGGGTTGGAAACACTCTTCTTTTTGATCTGTAAGAGTTCTATTGCATTGCAGTGAATGTCAGCTTTGAGATTACAACCGCTTAACTTTGTTTTGATTCTTAATCAGTGCATTCCTCAAATAGGTCTATCCTTTACCTTAGCGGCCTTTTGCACCTGTACTGGTTTTTAAAGCTAATGCTTATGTTAAGCTTTCCCAAAGCTAGACTCCACTGGGGTAGTATAGGTCTGTATTGAAAGAGTTTATTTTGCTGTGGTTGTTGGCCATGGCAGTGCTGGAAAATTTTATGTTTAGATTTCAGTCTGTTTTCTGTCTTCCCACTTCTGCATGAAAAAAAAGTTCTAAAAAAAAGAAAAAAAAGAAAAAAGAGTGATTTCTGCCACTTCCCTTATGGACATGTATGACTTACAAACAGTGCCTTGTAGCAGATTGACTGCTGCAGAACATGGAAGGGCTGAGGTTGAGACTGATATCAAAATACATAGTCATAAGTATCACTGTGAATCATCAAGTCTAAGATTAAAGCTCTTTCCCAAAAATATACTGCAATAATATTTTTAAAGCATTGAGGCATGGAGCTATCAAGGACAGAATTGTGAGTGTTTGAAATTCTGTCTCAATGCTACGTTGACTGAACAAGTAACAGTCTCAGGAAAAAGTTATCCACTCAGTTGAATTTTCAATAGAATACTAAAGATTTTCATACTGGTTCGCACAGTAGTCCGTTTAATGTTCTTGCCTCCAAATCATCTTACTAACAATTTCCTCAACTTGCATCTGAATTTGTCTTCCTCATAGTAGCAGTTGGACACGTCTTTCTGCTTCTCTGGTCTGCCCAGGAAACCAAAGTCAAAGTTTACTACTTGAGTTCCTGAACCGAATACCTGTCATTATTCCAGATAAATATTGTCCTCCGCAGAGGTAAAGCACACAGCTACTTCTAACACGTGGTTAAGTAGTTCTTTTTCTGATAGAACTACTGTATGCCTCATTCTAATTAACAGAATGGTCTGGAAAATACTAATATGCTATCTATACATGAAAGAGAGAGGGCTTTTCAGAGGTGACTCTTGAGCATCAGTGAAGAAAACTAATTTGAAGAAACCGAAGAAAAAGCTGATTCTGTTGAGAGGAAAGTCAGAGATCATCCAAGATCTCAAGATAATCGCTATACCTGGGAAATGTGTTCTGGATAGTTGGGGTAGCAGTGTCTGTCCCTCTGTTGTTTGCTATGTTAATGTATGACACTGAATTGGCAGCTGTCTAGTGGTGAAGACAAATGGTTTAGGAGTCAAAAATATTTGCAGGCTTTGATATACATATATATATATGCATATCATGTGTATGTGTGTAAATATATAAAAATCAATTTTATTGAATGTTAAGGCCAAATTATGGAAGAAAGGTTCTTATTGTATTTTTTTTAAAAGAAGAAATTGCCTTTCAAAGATTTGAGGCAAACATTAAAAAGTGGCTCAGTTTGATATTTCTTTAACTGTTAACAAGGAACTGTATCCAAGATGTTGATGTCTGCCAGAATATGTAGGAAATGGATATTCAAAAGAAAACAAAATCTATTCTAAGAAATTGAAGTAATGAAAACTTGTGGGTACGTGATGTTTTATTCTGCATGAGATCCACACTGTGAGAAAGAACTCTCAAGAGCCAGCAGTTCTGCTACTTCATTCACCACCTACTTAGAATAGGTATTGCCACTGTCCGGGTTTCTTAAAGTAGAGATGTTCATTACAGCTCTTTTTTTTCACAGCCATAAATAATCATCATGGGGGAATTCATTGCTAAATAGCTTTCGCTCATACACAAATTTTAAAATGAAAATGGATTTTCATAAAATTGTGGAAAGTGATGTCCTCCATGAGCAATATTTGCGATGCCAACTTAATTCTTTTTATAGCTGAAGCAGTGGAAGATCACAAGTGCTGTTTTCTTGGCTTTATTTAAAGTCTGTTTCTTAAACATAATAAGATTCATATTGAGGAGTGCGTAGTAGCGTAAAAAGCAATCAAATCTGTTGCTGGTGAAATACTGTCTTAACAATATTATCTCAAACAGCCTTTTTTTTTTTTTTCTGAGTGAGGATTTAATACATATTAACATCCATCTTTGGATGGGTGGGATCTTAGGACATATTTGGTTCTAGAGGTGGACTTTCATGACAAGATGGTTAATAAACAATTCTGCAGAAGGACTGGAGATCACAGGGGTTAGTGTATAGTCAGCTGTCCACCTGGAATACAACTTCAACAGAGAATACACTTTTTAAAAGTGAAAATAGATTTTTGTGATGATTCAGTTGCAATTCAAAGCTGTTAGCAATAGTGATAAGAATCTAAAATTTGTCTGTATGGCCTTTCTTAGTCTCCCAAGAACTTAACTATTTGTAGAAGGGAAATCTGTTCCCAGTACAATCAGTAAACTGAACCCTTCCCTAAGAGAGTATTTTGCACCAGCTTTGTAGCCTTGGTTTTATTATTTCAAAGAGGAGAAAAACTTTTATTACTGGTGCTGCAGATGTGAGTATGCAAAATCAGCTGTGGTTCTCCTCCACCTGCTGCTAGTATGACAGAATGGTTGAGGTTGGAAGGGACCTCTTGAGATCATCTAGTCCAAGCCCCCTGCTCAAGCAGGGTCAGCTAGAGCAGGTTGCCCAGGACCATGTCCAGGCGGCTTTTAAATATCTCCACAGATGGAGACTTCACAACCCCTTTGGGGAACCTGTTCCATTGTTTGATGCCCTCACAGTAAAGTGTTTTCATGTGTCCAGATGGAATTTCATGTTTTAATTTGTGCCCATTGCCTCATCCTATTAGTGGGCACCGCTGAGAAAAATTTGGCTCCCTCTTCTTTATTCATTCCCAGCAAGTGTTCATACACATTGTACTACTAGGAGAGGTTAAAAATATATATCTTGTAAATAGGGTGATAGATTATGTATCCTCCCCTCTTTTTGCACTGCGGTAAAGCTCATCTTTAAGATGAACCTTCCTAGGGTGAAATTTTTAGTAGAAGTGCTTTACAGCTGGAGTGGCTTCAGTGCAATAATACAGTAGAGTGCATAAAATTATAGGAATTATGTAGATGAGTTAATTGTATTTTTAAACAAAACGCTGAGGTATTTGATGTCTTGTTGGCTAGCAAGAAGATTGAATCTTTGGATGGACTGGAAGTGGTGGTTAATATTAGTGTTTTGAAATTTAGCAGCATTTCACTTGGAGTCTAGAATCTGATTGCTGTTACTCCTGGTACAGGGGACTGTTGATTTGCTGGTTTAACAAACATCTGCAGCTTCATTTAGTTGATTCCATCTGTCAGATGCTAAATGATATTACTTCTGATTCACACTTATGCAGATACAGTCTATGCAAAATAGTTAATACCACTTGCAGGTATAATTTCTGTCAACTTGGGGCTGATTTTTTTAAAATTCAGTTTAATCCACAATTCATTTGTGAACATACCCCAGTTCAACGGTTGTCTGCACCAGCATGACTGGAAATAGTGTTTTATAGCCATGCTCTCCTGTGTCATTTATTGATGAGGTGGGTTTTGTAGCTACAGAGCCCTGTAGTCACGATACCTTATTTGTTCACTGTTTTATATAAAAGAAAAATAAACAATGAAATTATCAGGTCCAAAAGGGTCAGGCTGAAGAAATCACATACTTCTCTAACCTGAGTCACTCATCAACAGTTGGTTGAGTGCTTCAGTGCAAGGATCTGCTTCATTGGAACTACAAAGATACTAATCCACTGTACAAAGTACCATGTGGAGGTAAAGAAGGGAAAACTATTTTTCTTCTCTTGGTTGTGTTATCGTTAAGGAAAATGACTGAATTATGCACTAAAAGTCTTTATACTAATGAAAACCCCTTCTGTGGATAGTGTTGCATCAGCATAAAAAGAGCAACTTAACACTGTTGAAAATCTTTAAGATAGACTGACCTTAAGGTAGGTATTTGACAATACTAACAATATTCAAATTGACTGCAGCTGATTATTTTGGAGAGATTTATGTCTAGGATGTACCTTTTTATCAAGCAGTGGGTTTGGGTGATGTGTTTACATTGCATATTGTGTTTTGCTACTAATTCATCATTAACAGAGTGAAGAAAACCATAAATGTGTTTTGCAAGAGCATTTAAAACCTGCTAGAAAGCAAATAACTGTGAGAAGTCCTTTCTGTGTGTTTCAACCGAGAGAGGCACAGCTTCAAAAAAATAGTAAGGCTCAGGATTTTAAATAGTAAATCCAATAGGATCCAATAATCATTACATTAAAAAAAATTCTGTAGACTGGCACACTTAGTTACCTGTATGACTAATGATGTTTGAGGAGATTACCTGGAAAGAAAATTGAATTCCAGTGTTCTTGGAACTCCTTAGAGTTTTTGTTCCCTTTTTTTTTAAGGTATTATTGAACAATCAAAATACAATTTCAGCTGTTTACTGAGTTTCATCTTTAGCTTCCTAGTGTTGCAATGTTTCTGTGTCAAATGCAGGAGAATATTTAATAACTTTCCATGGAATTTTTAAGTGTGGAAATATTTCCAAAAATTAACACTTGTTGGGGGGAAGGAGGGGAGAGTCAAATGCAAGTTGAAGGAACTTTTATCTGTATATTTAATGTTTCCTGACTATCTAATTTTCTTCTTTACTTCTATAGAGAAGTCTTGCTACATTTTCAAGTCTATGCATCAGCAGCAAGGAGTAGGGTCTGTCATAGCAGGTGTGTGAGGAAAGGATATTGTTTCAAGACGAGCAGTCCGAAGAGACAGAAAGAGAAAGACTAAGAAAGGAAGGAATTACTTCTTGAAAGGAATTTGGCAAAGCTAAGGAAGTTTGTCAAATAGAAATCAGGAAGGATGAGGAACAAAGATATATCCATCGCTGTGTTCTTCCTAGTGCTGTTTCCCATCTTCCTGCAGGAGCTTCATCCTTTCCCCGATGTTCCCCTTGAAAATATCCAGTAGAGTCTGGAGAGACACTGTGTTATTACTCTGAAATAGGGTGGTCTGTGTAATCAATTCCATTTCAGCTGCTGAATTTAAAATAAAACGACCACACATTGAATGGAGCTCAAATTCATTCCTTTTTTTAAACTAGAATGAAAAACAGGAAAAAATACATATGCAGAGTTATGTTGCAGTGAACTTTAAACAAAATATTTCGAAGACAAGTAAAGGGAACGAAGTGCTTCAGTTGCTAAACTGATGGCAGCAATGTCTTCTTTTCATCCAGGGTGTTTAGAAATCTCGTGAAGGATGAGTGAAGCCCAGAATCCATTCTTTTTACTGTGCTTGAAGGAGTCTGAATTGTATCTTCTATCTTCGAAGAAAGTGTTCTACGAAAATGTCTTATATTCTGTGACTTCCCTGCGGTCCTTCTAGCTTGAAAGTTTCACTTTAATTAAAATACATGGCTGTTTTTTATAGACAGAGCTGGATTTCCCAGGGCAGTCAACTGCAGGCAAGAACCGGGCTGCTGTACCCATGACAGTGAACGCATGGCCCTATTCTATGTCATGTGGGCTGAATGTTTTGCGAGTTCTGAACCCTGAATTTATCTTATAGATGGGTCCTAAGTAAACTACCTGAAAGATTTAGTCTGAGTTCAGGAAAAGGAGGGAGGAAGTGTGGATGGTTGAACGTCCTGAGTAATTTTCTCAACCACTAAGAAAATTACTACTGCTTTGTTTTATTTCTTCCATCAATATTTAGAAAATCTGAGCTTGAGAAACTAGAGTCAAAGTAAATTTAAAGAACCTTGAAGGGCTAAAGCTGTGCATTTTTGACAAATAAGTTACTATACCAGAAAAGAGCAAATTAAGTTTCACCAGGCTTCTGATCTTCAAGCCTACAGAGCTCTTCTGGCATTGAAACGTACCACAGGCTTCTGGACTATTTCATATTTGCATAAATTGGAGAGGTCAGAGCTCTATCTTGCTATAGAATCAGGCATCAGATGCTTGTGTCCAGAATTTACATCATGTTATACACTTAGTCTGCCTAAATAGTAGGAAAGATTTTAGCTTTAATGATCCATTTCTTTTCCCCATGTTCATCATAAATTGATGGCCTTTGTGTTGATCTTTTAAAAACGGAAGACATCGCATCTCTACAAAAGGTGTTGAAGTAATACCTCATTAGGAAAAAAACAAAACAAAACAAAAACCACAAACCAAACCCTGGCAGAACTGTTGCAGAACATGTGTTTAAAGGGCGTGAGATTATTTGCATGTGCACTTGTCACCTATGAGGAACAGGTCATCCCCTGGGCTGCTCCTAGCCCTGCGGACACTCCGGGGGAGCAGAAAACAGCGCTTTGGAAGATGCTGATGCAGAGTGGAAAATGAAAAATAGAGTGGAAGTTTGTTTTCTCTCAATCTGACGTTACTCCTGCTCATCTCGAGTACCTGAGAGGGACCAAGCTTCTCAAAAAATGTGTAGAGGAGTGGAAAAACAGTGGGAAGAGAGATTATGAATAGGCTGCCTTTGGTCTCAAGACGCTGCTGTTTTCAAGCACTAATTCTGGCAGTTCTTTCTTCCCTTTCCCTGTCTTTGAACTTGTTTAAAATGGAACTCAGTCTTCAAATGAGAAGAGAAGAAAAGCAATTGGGAGCCCTTGGTTTTTCATCTACCTCTCCTGCTCTTCAAACTTGCTTATCAGAAACATCAGCGAGTGGAACAGGGCACTGGTCAGGCAGAAGGGCACCCATCAGAATAGAGACGGCTTGGATACTGTTTTCTGCTCTTCCACTGGCATGCTGCATGATTTTGGGGAAAATCAGTTCCCCGTCACTGTTTTCCCCTTATACAAAACAGGAAGGAATAAATTTTACAGGGGATGTTGATTGCTTTCAAATTTTCTGATGAAAAGCGCTGCATAAGAACTAGTCAGTGTATCATTGACTGCATGAATACTACTGAGTCGGTAATAATTTTTCTTCCTCTATGTCAGTTTGGGATACAGAGGAAAATTACCTGGTTTCCTCATTTTTCATTGCTTTCCGCAATGCTCAGGACCCCAGGCCACTGATGTTATGCAGCAGATGCTTTTCATAGATCGGATTAAGGGTTGATGAAGTAACAGAGCCTCATGCAAGCATCCCACTGTGCTCTTGAAACTGGAATTTCATTCCTGATAGTGATCTGTATGGCCTTGCATTTACCTTAGAAAAACATTATTAAAAAAAAAAAGGGGGGAGATATTTGGAAAGAAGGGAGGTAATATTAATACTAAATTCTCGCTAACATATAGTGTTCAATATGTCACTAAAGGCCTAATGGTATTTAATATATGGATTCTTCTAAATAGTGGATGTGTAATTCTCCTAAGATGTTTTATAACCTATAAGAGGAAGAGGTACAATTGTTCACAAATGTTTCACTGAGATTGTTTTAAGTCGGTTAAAATTGCCTTGGAGAGTAGAGTTGCACTAAAAAGAGAGAGGAGAGATGGAAAAAAGAAACCCCAAAACAGGGTCCTGCTCAGTGTAGAGTTTCAGACGAGAGAGGAAAAGGTCTAGTTATCCAGAGCCAGATGCATTGTTAAAAGTTCATACTATCACTTTGACATTTAGAGTAGGACTCAGTGTCTTTGTAAATTCCTGTTCGTATTACCAGTGTAGGTCTCTGAGCTCAGACCATTTCACAAACCATAACATTTTTTAGTGAGTGATTGATCTGTATTATGTGTCCTAGCCATCAGAAGAATCTTGGGATGTTGCTTGTATAAACTGTAATACAATCTGATCCTGGGCATTTAGTTACAGACTTTCATAGACCTATTGGCGATACTCAATCCTCCTGGATTTGGTAATAGGGCTTATCTGATACCTTAAAAAAAAAAAAAAGATGGGGGGGAGGGGGAGAAGGAAGAAAAAAAAAAAGCCCCTCATTTTCTCTGTTCCTCACTTAAATAACTCAACACATCTGGCAACACTAGTGATCATTGTCCTTTCAGTTCCTCTGCAGCTCATATTGCTACAATATTTCTTCGGTATCTAGTTTCCTAAAGGGCAACGTGAGGGGTTTTTTTTTTTGTCTGTTTTTATAAATCTTGCAAATTAACCCATATGCACTGCAAGAAAAAACATGACTTTTAATCAGCACCATTTCTAAAGTTAGCGCTTGCTCTGTGTATATGAATATGTATATCAACCAGTGTTTTAAAAAAAAAGAAAACACACAACCTTTCTGCTAGTACTCAAAAGTAGCATACAAATGTGTTTTTATTATCAAATAAAGTATGCCTAAATGTTAAAATATCTTTCTGTTAGGGATTTTATCATTTGACTTCTTGTCTTCAGTTACAAGAGTGATAAAAATTGAAACTAAATCTTTTAATTCAATAAGAACTACGTTGAATTTTAGGAAGCAAAAAGAGGAATCAGATATAGACTTATATGCATAGGAAATTAAACATTCAAGAAATTAAAACTTTGTGAGCTACTAAAGGGGTAGCCTTAAGGTGTGCTTATTTGAAATGCCTGCATCTAATTTTACAATAAATCCGGGTATTTTGTTCCAATTAAGACAGTTCATGTGCATGACTTTAAATTGTACAGTAGTTCCAGGGAGATTGTGGACTGCTTGTTTTACATTCTGGATCAAGTTCAGATTTTTAGGCTTCGCTTGAATAAAATAAAAAGTCTGAACCCTGAAGATAATACAGATTGATAAATCTGATTTAAACATTCCCGTGTTGCAGACTTTCAGTGTATGTGGTACAGCTGAGCCTCAGGCCATGCACTAAATACATCCACAGTGCATTCCCAGGGCACCCGAATACCAAATGATCACATTTGAAAGGTTACCTTTCTATGGATTCTGACTTTTCTGTATTAGCCACGAAGATTAGAATTTTAACAGCTCCCAATGAGAGGTATTGTGAAGTATTTACTTGGCAGGAAAAAAAACAAAACAAAACAAAGCCCAGATGAGGTACTGTCTCGTATTCATGAACTGGGATTTATTAGTTCTGTGAACGTCCTTGTGAGAATACACTCCATAGTTCACGCTTCAGGAAAAAAAAAAAAGAGTCTTGTTTTTCATTTATATTAACTTAAAACTTTGATAGAAGAGTTACTGTAGTAGAGGTTTTAGCAGAGAGACAGGATCGTGCTTGTGCAGAATATGTCCCAGTAAATCCTGCAGTCTTTCACAACTAGCTTTTTGCAAGGAAAGTTACAACCGTTTTTCTCTCTGGAAATCTGGCAGTAGCTTTGTTAGTAAATTTGGTGACAATTAAAGATGTAAGGCTTTTTCTCCTCTTCTTTTACAGGTTGTGGAACTCATTTCAAGTGCTATTGGTGACTTAGTTCAAGGTATATATTATGAAAACTCAAAATCATCTGAGGTAAGAATCTGAGGTAGTACTGAGGTAAGTAGTTTTACATACCCAAGAAGTTTGGTGATATTGGTGTTTGACTACAGTAAATGTGATGACTTTCTCATCTGTTTAAGAGGAGGAGGGAGAGGGAGGAAGAGAATTAGCTGTAGTCCTGGTGAGTTTCAGCAGTAACATTGTTATGACACCTGAGAACTCTGGAAGTTTCTAGAAATGCTCAAAGAGGGACTATTTTATTTCTGTGAGAGCTTTATAAAATAATATCATGTGTCATTACCAGGAGCTCTAGACATGTCTTACTATGGGCTTTCCAAACACTTCTGGAGGTTTCTAGTCAAGGTTCTGTTACAGGCATTTATTATAATGTTGTCAACATCATTAACACTTTCATGTTAAATCTCTCATTTCCAAGCCTGAAGTTGTTTACAAAATGCTTCATCCCAAACTTATATCGGGTCCTTTCTTCTTCTGAGTGTTCACTTTTTAATAGTATAAACATGAGTTTTGTCCTGAAGCAGTAGGAGTGTAGCACTGCACTCTTCTCCACCTAAAGTCACCGTGCACGCATTGCAGCAGTTGGCATGGGCAAAGACAGCGGCTGCCAGTGTTTCACACCAAACAATCTTATATTTCTTCAAGGGCAATTACGGATGTACTGTGTTACTGTGTGGCAAGAACTGTAATGAAAATTGGTCAAATTAGATCTAGGGTTTTTTTGTCTTTACAGGAATATTTAAGGAAACTTGTAGAGACACTTCTTGAAGTAGGCATGCTTTGGCAGGATGTTGAGGCAGAAAAGAGTTCGTTCTTTCATTTGCTATGACTGTATCTTAACACATGCAAAAAATTGATAATTTAAAGTTGCCATGATCTCTACAGGTTTTATGATAGCAAGTTTTCACTGTATGGGAATGAAAAGCAGTATGTATATATGAATATCTATCTTGAAATCCACTGAGGTAGATAGATTTTCGTATAGTGATGATGTCTCATATGCCTAGTTTGCCTCAGAGACCTGAATCTTAATGTTCAGTAGGTGAAATACTTTGAAGATTGCAGAAATATATGAGTTCATTTATATTTGTTGTGTATTTAGATTGCAGCTCTAGCTTACTATTGCTGTGTTGTAGTATGTAGTAAAATTAATACCTTAGTGGAAGCCCTGAGTTACCGCTGCAGTAGATGCTTGCACTGATGGCTCTGCACCAGCCAAACCACAGTGGGCAAGCGGAGGGTGCCGTCAGCTAACAGCGGCTGGGTCCTGGAGGGTGCTGCTGCACCCAGCGACTCCGCTGGTCAGTACCTGTCTCTCCGGCTCTGCAGCAGCAAAGACATGTTACTAAAACTAACCTTGTTTAAGGCTTTATCCCTCTCGTTTTGATTGAAACCAGTTAGGTAGGAAGCGAATCACGCTGATGAGCTGAGCCCTTCCCTCGGAGAAAGCGAGAGCCTCTAGCAGGAAAGCGGTAATGGCACGCTCGGGAGACGCCTGGGGCCGCGGGCTCGCCGGGCTGCGCACAGAGGACGACGTGCACAGTGTGTCCTCTGGCACCTCTCAGGAGGGGGCCCTGGGTGGAAGCGTGGCAGCAATGCAACGTTGGGAACTTGGCGGTCCTTCTGCACCTGCTGTTCTTTAACCTGTGGATAAAGAGACTGCAGCCTTCGGGGTTGCTCCCAAGTACAGTGCTCAGGGTTATATGTTAAAATAGATGACGTCTTTGAGATTTTTGCAAAGAATGTTTAAAATTTCATTTTCCGTGTTCAAGCAGGTTTCTAAATACAAGTAGATCCCAGATTCGTCATATTTTAAAAAACAACTGCTCTTTTGTGTGTAGAAGTAAAGCTCTACAAGTTCATCTCAGCAATAAAACTGCATGTTATTTTAACCATGGCCCCTGTATGAGAAATGGTGTGGACTCTTTTGGGTTCCTGCCACTGCAGAAGTTCTTAATCTTCTTTTTTTTAGTCTTTCTTTTTCTGTTTATTTTCTGTTGCATTACTGAAGCACTCCACATGTGCAGATTGCAAGGGAAGTGTGAGATAAACTAAGCACAGCTGCATGATGTTTACCCTGCCCTGGCCCAATTACGAATAGCAAAGACTTATTTTGTTTCAGTGACTTTTTCTGTCTGAGGAGAGTTGAAAGTACAGTATACCCTTCCTAAGGGGAACCCAGTTAACTCAAAACATAATTAGTATGGTGGCATAATAGATACTGAAATTTACATGACAGTGTCTGAAGTTTAGTCTTTATAATGGGTAGTGCATGGCTTCTGATGAGACCTAGAACAAACAAGTGTGGGATCTACTTTAGTTTTTTTTTTTTTATCTTGTCCTCTGAGAAATTTGGTTCCGTGTTGAGTATGAGACATATCCTGCTGCTTTCCTCACACTATTCTGCTGAGGCAGTGTCCCATTTGTGTCCTGAACATCTCTTAGCAAAGATTGCCAAATGGACTAGGTCAGTTGTTGGTCTGTCTTATTTGTATCCTTTGTGCATCTTCCTTCCATCCCTAGTTGCAATTTGACTGAAACAAAAATGCGAACAACATTTCCTAGAGGTAAGACAAATGCTTTAGTCTACTCCACAACTAAATCTCAAATGTCAAACTTTATTTCTTTTTAAGAGTAGGGCATAGGGATGTTAGTAATGGCATTTTCATTGTTGGAAATGACTTAAATTTGGAAAAGCAGAAGGATATCTTCCCTCTTTTTTTTTCCTTTGAGAGGCAGGAAAACTGTATTTCATATGTTAAATGTCTTTAATGCAGTTGTTATAAAGCAGCTCAGTACCATAAAATAGACCAATTTAACACCAAGTTGTTTTGAGCTTTGCTAGATGTCTACCTAGATGGTAGACAAAAATACAAAAATAACTCTGGAAAATTAACCTTTCTCCTCTGAGACCCTAAGTTCATGTTTACCCCCCAAAAAATGTTTCGGTTTGCTTCATTTGGATGACCCAGTAGGAAAATTGAAAGAATCATGTGACCTAGCAAGACTGACCTTATTTACTGCTGAAAACATATAATGGATGTGATTATTTGACAGCTCTCATTACCACTTCTTTTCTCTGTAAAACCACATGCAATCCTACAGCCATCCCATTTTAGTACATTCTGTTTGGTCATTCCTCATCTTGTCTGCATAGTGAGTCATTAGATCTGTGTGAAATGGAGAAAATACAGATAATACTTAACTTTTCATCTTTATTTGAAGTGACAATCCAAACTACGAAGTGTAGGCTTTGGTTGCAAAGACAGCCTGAAGGTTAGGGTTGCCACTCATGTTCAAAGTACCAAATAGCTGCTGTGGTTTAAGACATTGCATTAGCAGTATTAAGCTAATATTTTGGACTGTAAGCTGGAGCAGAGAGGGGTGATGTGATAAACCTTTGCAGCTTTCTGTGCTAAATCCCCTCTCAACCCAAAATGCTGTGAGTGAAGGACATTCTTCCCAGTTCCTGTCTGTCTTTCCTAAATCTAGGTCTAATTTGAGAGTAAAAATTTGTGCCTTAGTGAGTGCAAAAATGAAAGTTGTCTAATCTGGCCTTCAGTCATGATTGTGGTATCTATTTTTAACAGAAAAAACATTGCACTGAGTCTCTGTTTCCTACTTCTAGGAGACTGAAGACTTCTAAAATGTTTGCTAACTCACAGAATACTGTCACAGTTTTAGAAACCTTCTGTTAATATCCCGGATCATTTAACAAATATTAATGAAGAATGCTTTAACATCCCTGTCAGTTCACTGAATAGGAACGAGAGATACAGGGAAGCTCAAGGTCAAACAGCAGAATCAAGAGCAGGACTTGAGCGTGTTGGCTCTTGTGCTTTGCCTGCCAGACCATTCTTGCAATCATAAAGTATTAGGAACTTCCATGGGAAACTACTATGGTGGTTTTTCTTTTTTCCCTCACCTCCAGAATATCTAGCTGATGCTAAACGTGCATTACCAAAACTCATTTTTAGAGTCAGAATAGGACTGTTATGTAAGGCAAGATCATTTCCAACATGTCCCACTGATGGCTAGAAGAGCTGTTAGGTATTTTTGAAATTTTCTACGCAATTGTATGAAAATTGTGCATAGCTAATACGTAAAACAAGTTTGAAAAAGAAATACATTAGTGGCAAGTACTCACTGTACCAAATATGAATTAACAGGTATTTGTTTTAGACCAATGTAGGTTTGTTTTAATGAAAATAAGTTTATTTTCTGGCAAAGCACAGGCTACATGCAGTGAGTTGTACCAATTCTTCTTTGAGGAGTAATGTTTTGGGGTACTGCACGTGTCCATCAACTGGACTGCTATGAGTCTATGTTATAAGTAAAGGGTTTGCTTACAAATTTTACCGTAGGAGGTAAATCAAATGTATTTTGAGTCATGTAAACCACCTTTTAGCAGGGCAGCAGTCAGAGTCAGAGCTTTCACTTTTTTTTTTTAAACAAATGTTTCTGTTGCAAGACAAAAGGGAAGGATAAATATGGAATTTGAGTAAAGAGCATCTGTGAAAAGGATGGGTAAATGTGTCAGAGGGGAAAAAAAAAACATAGCTAGAAAGAAGGCCAATGCTATTTGTTTACAGCTTTTGTTCTTTTAAATACTAAGCTTTTCCAGAGAGATTTAAAAGTAACAGATGTGGAGAGATATTTAAATTTATTATAAGTTTTCAAACTTTTTTTTTAATCATGTGTTGCTTTTTTTACAGTGTCATGATAAAAGTATTAGGTAGTCGGTAGCATGCTTTATTGACCCATTTGTAGACACCCTTGTTCCTCTGAAAGCAGTGAGGACCTGTATTAATAGACCAATAAAACATGCCCTGTCGTGTTCAGCAAGCAGGAATACATCTGTTGAAAGCTTATGTGAACCATGTGCAAGATGTTTTGCAGGGTCTTGCTACTGGTAGAGGGATTCATAGTTGCATTGGATTTTATTTATGTAAAATAGAAGTTCTTGAACTACCTAATACAAAACTTTAAAATGCTATTTAAAAATATTTCTATGTGTTTCTGTGGATTATTTGCCCATTGAGAACCAAACTAAAATTTGATATAAGTGGTTCAGACATTTCAATCGTTTTGTGCAACAGCAGATGGCTAAGAAAGAACTTGCCATGGTATGGAAATAAAATAAAGGCTCCCTTACAAACTATAGGTGAAGTTTTACATTGAAAAGTCTTTGACTGCTACTCGTTCCTGGTTTTGCAAATTTTAAGACACAGTTTTCATTCATATTTTCCTTAGTATGTTTTCAGCTGAACTGTGTATAAGCATCTTCTTTGGTGTGACAAATCAAACTGAGTTATTGTAAGTGCCACTTTTGGACTGGGGATCCTTGTTACCATCACTAATTGCTGCCCTTCCTGATGGTTATGACTGCATATTTTGTCCTGCAATTTCATTTTCTAGAAGTTTTTTGTTTCCTGTTGCCTGAGATGATTGTTTCAAACCCAATTTAAATTATGGAAGTACCGTAAAAAAAAAATATCTCACCTAGCTGATTTCTTTCTAACAAAACAGTAATCAACCTTGCCATTAGTAAAATGGAAGCACCCTCAGCTGTTCCTAATTTCCCATAGGAAATTATGATCAACAGAGCTGGATTCGGATATTTTCCCTGTACTCCCATTCCGACATTATCCAAACCGTATCTGAAGTTGGCTGCTTTCTTCCAGGGATGATGAGGGGTTCGGCTCTCTTCATCCAGCTTCTGCTACCCAGACAGCATCAGGGTTGGTTGTGGTCTGGACCCATTTCTTGGTGACAGAACTTGTGAATGAGGTTACTCCATAGACGTTAGTTAGTCAAATGTCAGAGCACTGTCAACTACAGCTAGAATTAATTTGAGTTTAAAAAGACTTTTATATGAAAGGCTGCTAGGAGTCTTCTGGGCCAGCGAATGTCCACTTTTATATTTATCTTTTGAAATATCCACTGCTGACAAAACAAAACAAAGCTTACAAAAAAGTGAAACTTTCTCTAAAAATAATAAGTGCTGTCATGATGTCAGATTCCAGAGACTTTGCAATCTAGAACTAGTTTCATTTTTCCCTTGATGTTTTAAAATACTGTTTAGATCTTGTCATAAATACCCTTGTTGTAAGAATGTAGTGTGGTTGGTGGACAGTTTGTATATAACACAAAAGTTAAGCTTGGGAAAAAGCAGCATTTGGATTGTTGGAAGACTTTGCTGAGGAAAGATTATGTCTGCCTCTGCTTTCCTAAGCAGCAGAAGCTTTAGGGGTATGTGGTCATAAGACATTCTGTGATTAAAATCAGCTATATTTTGGCTTGCAAGCTCATATGCTAAAGCACATCCATACGGCATAATGCCTTTTTACAACTGGCTTCTTTCTGTAACCCAGAGATTTACAATACCTATGTTTTTAAGATTTCAGTACCGTGTCTTCAAATATGTCTCAAATTTTTGTCTTTTTTTTTTTTTTTAAGTTAGGTGTCCACTTTGGATGCTTGAAGCTCCTACATTATGTTCATGTAGCGAACAGTAACTTGTTGTGCCATCATTTTCAATCCTATAATGAAATTCAAGCTTGTTTAAGAAGAATATGCTGTTGTAACAAATCAAAAAATTAATTTCCTTGTATACGTCGAGTTGCAATGACTTTAAGCTTCTTCAGTTCCTGCAGTTGGTATTTGATAATGTCTGCATTTCTGTTACTGCTCAAAGGCTCCAGTAAGCAAGCGTTTTCAACTTACAGGTCTTCTGAAAGGTTTCTTTTAACTTCATAAATTGTTTTAGGATACCTTTCTAGAATATTTTTGTGTTGGTTGGATTTAAAACAAATAATTATAAAAATCACTGCCAATTTTCAATATCACCCAGCAAATTTTAGTAAATACTGTTTTTTCGCTGAGCAGATTGGTTGTTAAGGAAAAGATTGTGTTGCATCTTCCAAGAGCTCCTGATTTTAAATTTAAAATAAATTGATCTATATCTGAGTGGAAAAAAAAGACTTGATATATAGGAAACTACTTGAATTAAATGCTCATTTTGATATGTTGCCAGTCATGGGAATTTGCACATGCTCTGGGCTGAGTTAAGATATTAAAACAGAAATACTACAGTAAAATGAAACACGAGGAAAGTTTAGGCTTGACTTTGTAAGTTGTCATATGCATAATAGCAAACATGTGGTTTCTCTGTTCTTCACTTTCCTTGTATAAGTTAATAGTATGTCTGAAAGCAAAGGCATTTTGATACAGCTCTGAGTTACTTGGCATTGCAGAATTCTCCTACTTTTTCCATTAGTCTCAAATTATCCTCTCCCTTGTAACGCAGCACTTCTGGGTGATATCCATAAGGGAGGAAAATTAGAGCTGAACGGATGGATTCTATTTCATTTGTTACCGATTTAATGACAGATAATACCTTGCTAGAAAACCATGGGGTCACACAGAATTACTTCTTGCTCATTTCTAAGTAATTTAATTGACATCACTTTGAGGGAAAAGGCTTGTTATACAAGGGTTTTTATATATTACTCTTTTAAAGAATACCTTTTGGCTTAGAGTACACAACAGATTTGGCTGAACTGAGAAATTACAAACTTTTTAACGTTTATATGCTTGAAATTTTTTCTGTAGCTTCTCATTACTGATTTTAGTTTTTTCAAAGCAAAACAACTGTGGTCTTTTCTGGTTTTGTTTTTTTCCCTTCTTTAGAGAATACCTAAAGGTGTGAAAGCAACATGTGTATGTGAGGAAGATTACAAGTCATGTCTAGCTTTGAAGACCCGTTAGTAAAATAGTGGCATATTAACACCTTGTGAGCCAAAGGAGCTGCAGTTGAATTTGGGTTTGGGGGGAAAGGATTGGATTTTGCGTTGATTAAAACATTTTGTGGAAGGTAATCCAAATTAATATTTTGGATACAAAGGATTCTGAGAAGTGTTGAGCATCTCTGACCTTACAGTCAAGGTGATAAAGTTCACTAGAGGCATCACTGAGATCTCTGTCAGTCCCCAGGGAAAGTTAATACCTGACATTTCTAAATCACAGCTTTATTTATTTATTTTTTAATACTTTCAGTCATTCCTCGTCCTTACTGTGGGATTAGAAGAGGTACAAGTTCTCCGTCACAGCCCTTCATTTTTCCAATGCAGTTCTATAAGGATTTTTAATACCTTTTGTAATTTTTTTTTCTTGACTACAAAGGAGAAATTGTAGTGACTTCTCAAGTTGTTTGGGATTGTTGGTTCTTGATAACTGGCAAGGGGCTGAAGTGCAGATGTACTCTGGGGTTTTTTTTCTTTGTTTTGTTTTGGGTTTTTTGTCTTTTTTCTTTTTTTTCTCCCCAGATCCTCATGAGGAATATAGTCAGCTGTTAATGTTCAGTGTAATTGTACAGTCATTAAGAAAAGGATCTATGTTGAATCTGTTGACAGCTCCACGTATTTTGCATTGTTCTTTTTGAGCAGAAAATGAAAATGTTGTTTGTTGAATCTACCAGTATATTTATTCTGATACTTTTCTCTACTCATCCCCAAAAGAATGCCCTTCTTTATTTGGCACCATGGCACACAGAGTTTTGTTACTCACGCATTATCCTGTGCCACACCATTAACTTCTGTGAGCTGACACCGCTGCAGTTTCGGTGTTTTCATGTTAACCTTTGTTTCATTTTCAGGAGAACTGTCTTACAGATGATATCGGCATATCTACATGGAAGGAGCAGGTTTACCTGTCACATAGCGCCTTGCTGGCAAAGAGCTGCCAGGCTGCAATGGAGCTAGCAAAGCACACTGCTGAGATTCAGGACATGGCATTTCAGTATGGAAAGCACATGTCTATGAGTCATAAGGTACGCCTTTCCCTTTCATTCTGGGATCTTAAAAACAAAGACTTGTAAGATATGTTGCTCTTGAGCTCTGTCGTATACTGCTGCTATGCTGTAGACTTTTGCCAGCAGGTCAGTGGTGTTGAGAGATTTGACTGCTGCCTTGTGTGAAGATGTTTGCAGAAACTGCTGGTATGAACAGTGCTTATGAACTGGAAAAATCACAATTCTGGCAATGTAACTTATTTCATTCAAAGCTCTGTTAATGTCCCTCTAGCACATCTTTCTGTAGCAGCTTAAAACTTTACCTTCTGTGCGCCTATGTTCTTCTTGAAGCCACTGTCCCAGTAGCAGGAGTTCCAGGAGGAAGCATGTGTTGGGTCTTAGCTGCCACCATGCAGAGATTTGTACCGAGAGGCTCAATGGCCTCTAGCAGCACACGAGGTTGAGGCATGAGCTGTGGTGGCTAAAGGACCTGCATATGTTCCCTTCTGAACAATCTGCTGTGGAGGTAACTTCCAGAGGGGGTAGCTGGGGGATAAGGAGGGAGGTCATCAGGTAGAGCCAGGAGCAGCCTACACTTCTGCAGCAGTAGGATTTCCCAGAGAAGGCTGCTGACCTCCATTAGAAGTCTTTCAGCCCATAGCTAGAGAAAACACACACGGTGTGGAACTCGGGTCCTTGGCACTCTAGTTTTGCCCTAAAGATCTGCTCCTACAAGTATAGACATAGCTTGAGACAGGCAGACAGACCTCCCATCCGATTCAGCTAAGGTGGTTTAGACAGTTTCTAGTTCCTCCAGGAGAAGGAATTGGTTTTATAAAACACCACTTTACTGCCATAGAAATGCCACTATATGCTATTACTAGGTACAACTCTACCAGTAAATTGCTTCTAGTGCAGATTATAGCCTTAATATTTTGCGTATGCTTTAATATTAATACATTCACCATTGGCATACAGTTGTGTGTAAAGGATTGCATAATTTTCATAGAAAGCTCCTAGCTATGTAATGTTTCCTTTGTCAGAAGGAGGGTCATATTGCATCAGCTTCCTTAGTTACTGAAAAGTAGAATGTATTACCCTTCACAGAGTAAAACCTGATATCCTTCCCACCAAAGACTGGATCATTCTTTCCTTTATATTTTTTCTGCTTCTTACCACTCAAAAATTGCCTACCTGGCTGGGTCCCATCACTTGCCCAGCTCTGCAAGCTGTCCTTTAGCCATTTCTTTGCAGATTCTCTACATGCTTCTCTTTACCACAACTTTCTGCCACTGCAGTGCTTCCTCCTCTTCCTCTCCCTCCCCCAAACTTGAAAAAGTGCAACCAAAGTACGAGAGTCAAAGCAGAAAGTAGCGAGTAGGTATAGGATCAGGATATGGACCTTGATTTGGTGAGTGGGTGGATATGTATAAACTGTTCCTGGGAATTGAAGAAAGATGTTCTTCTCTTTCAGCTACATTCAGACCTTCAGCCATTTGTTAAAGAAAGTTCTAGTGACACCATGGCCTTCAGTTTGAATTCTGCTCCTGCAGTCCTGCATCAGGAATTCCTTGGAAGGGAGGCATGGATTAAACAGATCAGAGAGGTAAATTAAAGCAATGTTTAGAATGTCATAGTTTTGCCATTTGTATCTGTCTTCCTATCTATACTTTCAATTTGCAAAGAAACTTAGAAACTGGTAACAGACGAGATGATACAGAGGTTACCTCTGCTCACCAATACTTAACACCTCTCTTCCATGCTTTCAAGAGGGGAAAATCTACGGACCTGACAGTCAAGCTCTGTCAAACTTTTGTGTGTCAGTGTAACAAGCAGATTCATTTGCGTGGAGCATATGTCTGTTCCTCTGCACTACTTGTGCAGTCCCACGTCTTAGCTTAAAGCTACTTTCACTGGCAGCTTAAAGCAGAGAACTTTGCATTACAGTGGTTGAAAGGTAGGCACACATTTCCTTCTGCCAACTTGGCTCTGGGAGCAGGAATTTTGGATGGGGGGAAAAGATCTGGGGAACTTGGCTTCCCGACCACCTCAAAATATTTGTGAGATCCAGCTGGTTGATGTCCTTATTCTCAGTTCTCTTAATTCAGCTGTCTTTTCCTCTAACCCTTAGACGAAGAAGGCAGTAAGAATAAGATAGCTGTCTGGTGTAGATCTGTTTCGCGTACCATGTAGCACAGCAGCGTTCAGGTCCGTGAATAGCTTCCTGGATGTTGTTGAAACACAAATAGATAACTGTACAAGACAGCAGGGAGAGAAAGTGGGGGGAAACACCAAAAATGGCCAAAATTAAGCATTCTGTTGAGTTCCTGCATCAGTCGGACATGTTTTGCCTGTCTAAATAGCTGTGATGAGTACTGTTTGGAAATTCCTACAGTTGTTATACAGATTTTTCAGTAGAAAGGCTGCTGCCTTCAATAAGAAGCTAGATCTGTGCAAGCATATTATTTTAAGATGTGCTTGCCGATGTCTCCTTTCCTTGCTGGTTTGAAAGCAGGACTCTTGGGCAGAAGGTGTGGAGCCTGAGCCTCTGCCTAGTTCTGCGTTCATGATGGCCACGTTGCAGCCTGCCTTCACCTACTGCAAGCAAAAGGCATAGTCTCTTCAGCAGTGAAATTTTGGCAAGTGTATGCAGAATCTACAACCTTACAGTGGTATGAAGTTGGGGGATCTTAAAGTGAAGCAAACGTTTTGTCATTTTGAAATCAGGGGCTGGTAGTTTATAATGTGTGACGAGGAATTTTGGAATTCTACAATCTCAACACAAGGCTCATATGTGAGTTGAATGTAAATGGATTTGGATGATTGTAGTTGGAGAATAATGGTATTATCACAGCACAATTTATAAAAGCTTTGAAACAATTTCCCATCTGCAGAATCTAGAGGAGGTTGAGGGACTCCAGGAGTGCCGTCTGCCTGCTTACTAATTCTCATACAGAAAATGGGCATCATAGAAACAGTGCAGCAATTCTCTCTGAAGCGGGGGAGGAAGGTGACATGCACTATGCAAAAGTATCTACTAACTACTACTTTAGCTAAATACAAAGTGGAACACCTTGTCCAGGAGCCTTTCTTGGCTTGTGTTGATTTAGGAAGGAAAATTAACCTTTCATTAACTACAAGCTCTTTGAGATATCATCCATAGTCACATTCCTATATGACATTCAAGGCAGGCCAAGCACTCAAACCAGAGACTTTCTCATGTTGGCAGTAGTAGTAAGAGTATGCTCATAAGCCACCCTCTTGTGCAGTGTCATTTGTATGGTATACATAGGCAAAGCATGCACAGTGCACTTAGTCCCTGTCAGGTAGAATTTTTCTTAGTAGCTGACTAGGCGTACGGAAATCACATTATGGACCTGTAATTACTGCTAAGTAATCTGGCTTTCTCCTTTGATTGTTTGCCCATATAAGCGTTCATATGATGGGTTGAAGGCAGCACCTCCCCTTGGCAGCTTCCTCCTCCTACAGGAAGGTCTTGGAATTCAAAAAAGTGGAGGTAGAGAACCCCATTGCACCTAGTATAGCCTCCAGTATACTGCTCAGAAAGCAAGTGACTGGGACTCAGTGCCTGTCATGCATATCTTAGATGAAGGCAGTCTTCAGAGAGGTCATGAAGGACACCTGAACTGCTGTGGAGTGCTCAGAACTTCTGTGATTGTTTTATCACAGTTCTCCTGTCAGAGGTTCAGATAGAGTTGCTCTTCCCAAGGTAGCCTTTGAACAGAGGCAGCTATATGCACCTTTCTGCTGCTGAGCTGAAAACCTTTTAAAAGCCCCCTTGCCTCTTCATTTGACAGGAGCAAAATAGATCAAATATCCAGGTGTAGAAGGTTGCATCAATGCCGAGTATATGTGTTTTGAGAAGATTAGGTTCTGATTTGGATGAAATTTAGAGACTGCCTTAAAAGGGACTTGGGAAGTGTATAGGGGGAAGCCTTGTCATAGGAGGAAAAAAGTGTGTAGGTATGTGTACATGTGTGTGTGTGTACATTGATATATATATGTACATGAATGAATGATCATCCGTGAAGACCTGAGTGTCTCCTGGCCTCATCACCAAACCCCTCTACCTTTGTGCATTTAAAACTAAATGCCCAATGAACTGTTTGGTCAGGTGTCTATTTGGAATAGAGTCCTGAAATGCTTTAAAAAAAACCCACAAAACCACCCAACCCTAAATGGTTCCTAGGAAACACTGTGGTAGACAGATAAAGAAGTGCTTGAATGCTCTTCTTCAGAGAAAGTGTTGAAATAGTTGCTGAATGCAGTCCCACTGAGCTTTTGGAAAGCCCTGTATTCTTAAAATTTAGCAGATAATCCAGGATTATAGGATGGAGGATTTCCTAGGGGTCAAAAGACAGAAGAGTTGGTCGCTTTTTAGCCACTTACCTCTTGCTAGACAAGAGCAAAAATTCTCTGGGTTAAACAGGCATCCAACATCTAAGCAGTGAGGTACAAAAGATCAACGTTTGAGTGAAGAAATTAAGCAGAATCCCTCAAGAACAGGTCTAGAATCCATCTTCACTCATAGCATTTGTAAATTAAAAAAGGAATCGGTCAGAAACTAGAACCATCTCATCTAGGCCAGAGTAATCCATGTGCCTTTCACCATATCTTTCTGAGCCTTCTGGGAAAAAGCAGGGCTGGAAGAAAAGCATTTATCAAATGCTTTATCAAGCATTTCTCAAGTATAGGTTTTAGGAACACATGTACAAGGGACCATCTCATCTGAGAAAGAAGAGTCAATCTTGGAAAACATCCTGAAAACCTGCTCCAAAAGCATTTTCTTAAACTATCTGCTTGTGGTCTGCTTATCTGATGCATTTTGAGTAATTTCGTGGGGGATTCAGGGATCCTTCTTCCTGGCAAGGTGAGTGGTTTTCACACCACCTCATTTATTAATGAAGAATGTCATGGTGGTATTGTCCCTCACTACTGGCACGTGGTGATCTCTGATGTTC